>NW_011887988.1:92999-99956 GCF_000806365.1 Fopius arisanus
TACCTGTCTTTCACTTAGTTGTTTTGATGAATTTTATTTATCAATTTGAGTCCAGGCTCTCAATAGTTTTTCATAGTCACTTAATAGTTAATTTTTGAGTCACACCCACCACTGACAATCACTACTTGTTCCCTTAATCTGCAAGAGGTTATTTACTCTCGGTTTAAGGATTCTGCATCCCCGAACAATCGTTAATTTATGTTCCCTACTATTATTTGGGAACACTCCGAAAATTTAATTTAAGATTAACTCCGAAATATTAACTAAAAGTCGGACCGATTCCAATAATTATTCCGCCAGGAAGTTGTAGCTCTTTCGGGAGCGGGATTTTTCAGACTGCCCTTTTTTTGGGAGGCTCCCCTATTTATTTTCACGAGGATTGGGAAATTGGTTGGAGTGGGAGAGGTGGTGTGATTGCCACCTCTTTGATTTTGGGTTTATTAACCTGGCCTTACTTGCTAGGAAAAATTGTGAGTTGCTAAATTTTGATTGCAATGGCCTCTGTGGAATGCAGCGTTGCACATTCCCCTGAGGTCATTGGCGGTTTTTTTGTGAGTTTCTCAACTTCCGTGGCGGTTTTTCATTGGCTCGGCTCTTATATTTCATATTTAATTTATTTATATTTTAATTGAATTATTGAAAATAATCTGGACATTACAGCCCCCGCGGAGAAAATTTTTCTTTTTGATAAGATTTTATCGGGAAATTAACATTTATTATTTTCAAACGTTTTCGGTTCGCGCATAAATTTTAAATTTGCGGGTGTCGGTAATTAGGTGTGTGACCTAATTAACATGGTCAACCGTGTCGGTAATTAGGTGTGTGACCCAATTAGCACGGTCAACCGTGTCGGTAAGTAAGGGGTGTGACCCAATTAATATGGTAATTACGGCCGGCAGAGGCACTGGGTCACTGGACTGAGTGGGTGGTCATCCGTGTAGGTAATTAGGGGTGTGACCTAATTAGCATGGTCAACCGTGTCGGTAATTAGGTCGTGTGGCCTAATTAGTATGTTAATGTGGCCGGTAGAGCCATGGTAATTAGGTCAGTTGTCTAGGGTGAGGTGTTAATCTGTCACCCATCTTATTGCCGGTCTTGGTGGAGTGACAGGTGGTGCATTGTTTTCGTGATATTTTGTGTTTTTAGAAGGTGAAAGAAGAGAAGAAGGTTTTGATATTAAGGTAATTATGGTTTTAACTGTTTCGTTAATTAGTTGGTCGGGTCATGAGGTAATTTTCGTTCTGATGGTTTTTGTTTTTTAGATGAGAGGTTCCAAACGCGAGTGGCAGAAGATGTTTGGGCGTCAGCCCAGGGTGAATTTGTTCCGTTCTGACAGTGGTGTTCCCCTGGAGTTGGTGGAGTATGTGGGGTTAGTGTTGGGTCCTGATCCTGACTATCGTGGGCTGGCCAGACTCCTCGATGGACGGTTCTTTGGTGGGCGGCTCCATAGCTATACGGTGTGGCGCACAAAGGATCATCGGAGTTGCTTCGGTTTTACTGATTTGCTGCGGAAGAAGATTTTCCTGCAGGAGTGTCTGTTTTCCGCAGGAATCAGTAGAACCTGGCTGGTGCGCGTTTTGCTCCATGAGCTGTGTCACGCTCATGTGGACATGCAGGGTGGGGACCGGAATCAGAATGCGTCTCATGGCCCGAACTGGAGAGCGGAGGTGGCCCGGGTAAACGGGGCAGTCCGGTTTGATATTGAGGATGGTCGGGATGTAGATTGGCGGAAGCTCCGAGAGTTTGGGCTGGACGTCCTGTTCCGGTGTGTTAAGTGTGGACGGAAGCAGGTTCGGGGGATCAGGAGGCCCCCTGATGCCATTTCTTACTCGTGGTTCCCTAGCCATGAGAAGCGTTGTGGAGGTACATTTGTTGAGGTGTAAGTATAGTTTATTTGTTATAATTTATTTTAGTAAATTAGTTTATTTGTCATAATTTATTTTAGTAAGTTAGTTTATTTAATTCCGGTTTTCTTTTCTGTTCATAGGCCCTACGAGAGATGGAATGAGGATTAGTTTTTAGTGTTATTAGTGTTTAGTTTTTCTTTATAAGTTTTTTCTTATTTTTACTGTTAGTATTACTAGTATTCAGTATTTTATATTGTGGTATTGTTAGTATTTAGGTTTTTTTTCATATTTTATATTTTGTTATTGGGTTTTTTATATTTTTTTCTCTTTCCCCTTTTTTTTCCTTTTTAATAAATTTAAATTTTTACGTTGGTAAATCTGTGTTTTTTTTTTGTGTAAATGTTGGTGTTTTTTTGTGGGGGCCAGTGGTGGGCGGCGTGTTGAGGGTGGCATCGCGTTTTCCTAGGGGAAGGGGGTGTCAAACCCAAAAATAATTTCCGAACTTTTACGTTCCATGGGGTTAGGGCTTTCTTTTGAGCTGGGTAAATTTTTAATTTAGTTTGATCCAGGTGAGTAGTGGCGTGAATTTAGTTAGCGCGGCGTTAGTCCATTCGGTCAGAAAGGGTTGGCATCACCTTTTCTAGGGGAAGGGGATGTCAAACCCAAAAATAATTTCCGAACTTTTAGCTTCTGAGGGTCAGGGTTCCCTGTTAGGTTAGTTAGATTTCGATTTTGATGTAGTTCAGATGAGTTATTTTGGTAGGATTTTAGCATTGGTGTTATTCCGTAGCTCCGCGTGGGTGGCATCGCGGTTTTCTAAGGGAAGGGGATGTCAAACATACAAATAATTTGCGAACGTTTAGATTCTAAGGGTTAGGGCTCTCCTTTAAATTGATCAAATTTCGAATTTTTGTGACCTTGGTCCTCTGTCGGGCGTTTTTTTTTTGCATTTTCGGGGCTACGCATCGTACATGTGTTCTACGTACAAATATATAGATATATATTTCTTCAATATATGTCTATATATCTGTTTCCAAATGATAGCCTTTGGATAATAATTTTTTAATACTTGGTGAAAGTTTAATAAGTGGAGTATGGTTAGCGTTATTGGGAGAGCTCTGTTTGTTTTCTGATGTTGGTAGTGCTAGTCATCTTGGTATTGTTGACAGGGTTCATTCTGGCATGGAGATGGTATGGATTGGTTCTTCCTGGAGCCCTCGGGGGTGGGCTCGTCGGGCAACTGCTCTTACGGGTTGCTGTTTTGCTCTTTTGGGTTTTCGACAGCAGCAGGTGAGAATGTTGAGGATAGTGAATCCTTTTTTGTAGGCGCCGTACCCTACAGCGGCCATTACGAGTGTAAGCACCAGGGTGATGGTGCCGTTGGTTGCTGTGAAGATTCTATGTTAATAAGTCTCTTGATGGTGTAGGCCGATTTTTTCTGCTTCGTCAATGGTTTGTTGCAGAGAGTCGTCAAATAGGTGATCCTTGGTCATGTCGGGTAACACGTACTGTTTCAAAGTTGACATAGGGCTCAGAGGTTTAGGTAGGCCGCTTAGGATTGGTGCTATTTCTGAGATGTTGATTGTTTTAGATATTCCGAGGATCACTGGAAGTTGGTATTCCACCAGTCCTGCGCCCTCAAGGATAGTCGTGGAAGTCTCAGCTGTGCAGTTCGGGTTGAGATGAAGCATCCCTGATCCGTTTAATATCACGCTATCTGCGGGTTGGTTATGGCAGGTAATTTCGAGTCTTTCTGGCTCGATGGTTGAGTATAACCATCCCTTGCTGCTGATGAGTCGTGTCCATTGGCTTTCTATATTATTTGTGATCTTCACGTTGCAATCCTGGTAGATTTTCGGCGTTAATTCCACATCTGTGTTGGTGAGTAAACGATATTCGCAGCAGTTGCGGCTGCCGGCTTTCCTCAGTGGTATTCCCTTTTGACAGGTTAGGCATTGTTCCAGTGGAATGCAGGTTTTTAGGTAATCCTCGTCGAAGTGGGTGTAATAGGTGCCATGTTGGGAGAGTGCGATGTATTTGTTAGTTGGTTCAATGTAGGCGGCAACGCTCCGGTTTTCTTGGATTTTCTGTGGGACCTTGCAGGGGACCATTTTGTATAGTTCCATTTGGTTCCTAGAGATGAGTGGTATCTCGATTATGATTAGAAATTTTTGTAGTGGTATGCCGTTTGTACATCACTGATTTGGCTCAGCAATGCCAGGTCGATTTTCTCCCTTGCTATTGGAAAAACTGTATCAGGTGTTGACCTCTCGATCTCTTCTGTTACCCTCGTCAGTTGATTGGTGTTGATGAGGAGAAGGTTCAGGATACCGTGTCTAGCATCTCTATGACTGCCACAGTTTTGGTCGCGGTTGCAACGTATGTTCGAGCTCCATATTCTGCTTCCTTGGCGATGTTCATGAGATGTTCGAGATGTTCAGTGTTGTTCAATTGTTGCAGGAATCTGTTGGATTGGGTTATTATTTTTCTCATTTCCTCTTCCGTTCTCCGTATCCTTAGGGTGGAATTCTCATGATTCATCTTCATAGTGTTGATCTCTGCCTGGATTATATGGGTTGCGTTTCCAATGAGATGTGTGATCTTCCTCTGGTCATTGTATATATTGTCAATTTCTTTTGTGATATGTTCGTGGTCATTGTAGTCCATGATGCCGAATAGCTTTCTGCTTATTGAACCGATGAATCCTAGGAGGGGGGATCTTCTTGGACGGTCATGGATGTGTTCTTGTGGTGCCTCCAGGATTTTTGCGAGATGTCCCTGCGCGTGTCTCAGTTCCCTGTTATAATCATTCATGATGGCGATCCCTAATGCCTTGTGGCATTCTGTCTCAGGTCTTAATTGCCGGCATTCCTGCAAGAGTCCGTCAACTAACTGTGTTCCTGGTAGGGACAGTCCTGTTAGACTTGCTAGGTCGATGGTAATTAAGAGGCGCCAGTTATTATTGATCATGCGGATTTGGTCAATTTTTTCGTAATACAGGCCTGGATTATGGGGAATTGGATGTAGCTGGTATATTCCAGAGCCTTCTGATTTTTGTGTACTTATGGTCCATTGCAGTATTATCCATAGGATGGTACTGGAATATTTCATGATGATGTTGTGTTCCTGTTGGAGAAGGAGGAATGGAATTTTGTAGGATTACATACTCTTAAATTTTTAATGGGGTTCAGCGGATAGCTGTGGTTCAATATGGCTTTGAGCTTAGTGCTTTGTTAGCCGGTTACTGATGGAGCTCAGATCCCAACTTCGCTAGCTCATCCGCTCGTTCGTTGCCATGTATTCCCTTGTGTCCTGGTATGTAGGTCAGTTGGACATCTAGCTGCTGCATTAGTTGGTCTAGCTGTTGTAACAGTTGCTGGTTTACTACTGGTTTGCCCTTGGAGGTTAGCCATCCGTTAGCTTTCCATTTCGGCAGGTGTTGAGTCATGGAGCTGGTCAGATATTTAGAGTCCGTGAGGATGGTGATTCTTTGAATGTCATGTGTTAGGCAAATTTTGCATGCTTCAACGGCGGCAGCCGTCTCAGCGATGATGTTTGTGGCTCGTGTTCCGTCCAGAGTTTTGTAGGTATTCAAGGGGTGTTTTTCCCCGAACCAGATTCCGATTCCGGCCTTAGCTCTAACATCGCCGTTGAATGAGTAGGATCCATCTACATAAACGGGAATTCTTCCTTCCATTCCCTGCAACAGGTTCCTTGGTAGTGATAGTATACCTAGTTATTGGCAGCACCGGTGGTATGTTAATCTTCGCAAGGCTTTAATTTGTTAGGGTGTTTCATAAAACGGTGTCCATCTTCGCTTTCTAGATAGACGTTCCCCTTCTCGGTTATGTCCACTATTTCATAGGGGCCTGTGTATGCCTGGTCTAATTTTCCCAACTTCGGTTCCTTTTGCACATAGGCAAACTGTCCAATTTTTAACTCTAATGGTCGTGCATCTCTACCATACAGTTGTTTGGAGTGAAGTTTTGCTTGCTGGAGGTGTTGGTAGGCTAGCTCCTGGATTTTCTCCATTTTGGACATCAGGTCTATTACATAGTCGTTGTAAGTTTCATTGCCATGATCTTCTCGAATATTTGAAGGTAGCCGAACTTTCTTTCCATACGGCAATTCGAATGGTGTGAATTGTGTGGCACTGTGTACGGTGGTGTTGTAGGACAATATCGCAAATGGTAACAGTTCATCCCATTAATTGGTCTCGTTGGCAAACGCCTTCAAGTATTCCACTAGAGTGTGATGGCTTCTTTCGAGGGCGCCGTTGGACTGGGGTCGGTACCCTGATGTGGTCACATGATGGAATCGTAACAGTTTTCCCAGGTGGTAAAATAGTTTGCTGAGGAAACTAGTTCCCTTATCTGAGAGTATGATTCTGGGACAGCCGTATAGAGCGACATACTGCGTCACCAGGGCGTGGGCAATGGTCTGTGCCTTAATATCTCTTAACTGAATGGCGGTACAGTGTTTCGCGAAGTTATCTTGGATGGTGAGGATATGTACATGTCCTGCTGAAGTTGGAGGAAGAGGTCCTACGGTATCGATGGATATTCGTTCGAAGCATTCGCTTGGTGTTTCTGTTATTAGCATTGGCTGTTTGAATTTTATTCGCCTGATCTTCTGCAGCTGACAGATGCGGCATTTTTTTACCATTCGTTCGATTTCCTGTTTCATTCCGGGCCAGTAGAATCTTTCTCTCACCCTGTGGAAGGTAGTGACTATTCCTTTTTGTCCTCCCGGAAGTGTTTCATGACATTCCCGAATGATTTCGGGTCTCAGTGCCTCGGGGGGCATTCGAACGTTGCCGTGACACAAGGTGATAGTCACAGCGTGAGCTTGGAATTCTTGTTCTAGGTAATATCTGATCCTGATGTCCTCGTCGATTTCGTCTCCCTTCATCGCCATCTTCAACTCCTTGACCTCATATTTCTCAATTGCTGTTTTTAAATTACGCAGGCAGAGTTTTATGATTCTGTTCTGAGTTTTATCGAAATGGTATCTTTTTACAATGAGGGTGAAGGTTCTGAATTTACCAGATTTGTTGACGATGACTCGTCCCAATTGAGGATTCAATTTCTTGATGTAGTCTAGGTGAATC
>NW_011887989.1:0-7822 GCF_000806365.1 Fopius arisanus
ACTAGCGCCGCCTGGTGGCAGAAGATGGGAACATTCCCTGAGTCTACCCCATACTACTAACAATGGCATCGTGATTGAACATAACGGGAAAAAAACTCAAATTTTTTTCTCTCTTTTATCCATTGTTGGAGATAATCTGAGCCAGCATCAGATGCTGGGATTTCAAGCAACTTTCAGCACAGAATTCTGTTGTAGAGTGTGTCTTGCATCAAAAAAATTACGCCACACTCAAGATCAAGAAGATATTACATTACTAATACAAAATTGCGATTATGAAAGGCACATTAAACACAAAACTCATAGTGTCACGGGGCGATGTGTATTCGATGAGTCAAAAAATTTCAAGGGGGTGGTTAATACATCAATGGATTTAATGCACGACTTATTGGAAGGAGTGTGGCGTTATTTTTTCGGACGTATTTTATTTAATTTTATATGTGTGCATAAATTTTTCCATTTATCGGTCCTTAACGAACGCATGAAATCGTTCCTTTACGAAAAAGGTATGAACGCTCCTCCGAGAATTTCTCAATCTGATGTGGAAAAACAATTGCTAATATTATCGGCCTCCGAGATGAAAATTTTTTTACAATTTTTCGGTTTTTACATTGGGGACAAAATTGAAAAAAAAAAACCCGGAATGGAAATTATATTTACTCTTGAGAAATATTACCAAAAAAATTATGAGCTCATCTTTTACTCTCGACGATGTATCAAAATTAACTAACTTGATCCAGAAGTTTTTAAAATCATATCAAACTGTTTTTTCGGAACATTTAAAACCAAAATTTCATCATTTAGTGCATTATCCACGTATTATCCTATTATTAGGTATACCTCGCTTCTTCTCTTCTATGCGGTATGAAGCAAAACACCGAGAATTGAAAGCTGTCGCTAGTGCAAGTCACTCGAGGGTAAATTCACCCCACTCGATTGCGATTAATCACCAATTGAGATTATCGGATCGATTATTCAATAATCGAGGATTTATGTCTCGGTTTTCATGTGGGCCAATCGCAGAAGAGTTTCTGAATAACTTGCCAGATTTTGAAAATTTTCATGGCGTTATTCCTTCTGATTTTCATGTGAGCAGGTATATTTTGCCCAGTTGGGTTTCAGTTTTCGGTACACATTATGAGGAAGAAATGTCCGTAGTGTTAAGGGTTTCTGATGAAAATATTCATTTGTTCGGGAAAATCAAATATATATGCGTTACTCAGAATGAAAAAGTTTACTTTGTATTAAAAAAACTGACTACAATTGAAATGTGTTCGCATATCCAAGGGTTTGAAGTTGTAGAGACGTGTGAATGGGAATTCGTGAATCAAGAAGAAATAGCTTGCGCTCAACCTCGTTACATTCATACGTTGGCTAATGGGAAAAATTATATTGTTAATTTTTAAGTATAAAAACTGTTTATATTTAATTACTTTCCTGGATGTATGTAAATTTCTATTTTGTAGAACTGCAGTGCAGCCCATAGAATTGATAATAAAATTAATTAAAAAAACAATGAATTGTTATGTTCTCAGTGATCAATTTGGTTTGCTTCCGAACCAATTCCCAGTCGGTTAATTTTTCAATTCTATAATTTTGCTAGAAAATTACTTAATATGCCATGAAATGTCGAGATCCCACCTTTTGATAGATTATTAGCGTGTATATGTGTTTTGAGAAAATTTATATAAATTCCAGTAACAATAAACAAGTCGGGTTCATGAAAAAATATTGAAATCAGTTTTTCATTTATAAATAACGTGTCAGAATTAAGTCTTTATCGGCTTTTCGCAATTGCGGCCTTGTTGATTTGAAAGTTCTGAATGGAAATTTATTAGATGCTAAAACCAATTTGGCGTCTGTGTCTACATTTCCGCACCTCCTGAAGAATTGCGCTCAGATATATTCTTAAACTATAAAAATTAAAAACCAACATTTTATAATAGTAGCTATTACTTAAGTCAGTTTCTAAATTTGAATTTATATAAAATTCTGCAAAATAAAAAAAATAAAATTCTAAAAAAGGTCTAAAAAAATTGAAATCTTAATGTTTATTGTTATACATCTTAATCTTTAAACATTGTAGGTAATTCTCTGCAAAATTGGAGAATCGAAGCATCCACCAATTATCAGGCTTCATTAAGCAAATGCGGAGTTCTATTTCACAATTGTTTTTTACCTACACCAAAATTTTATATTCTCGAAACCAGAAAATGTACGATATATCGCATCGGGAATCGTATGGCCTTATTTATGAAGGTAGTCCGCCATAAATGCATCTATTTTGTCCTTAAAATATGGATTTTTCCGAAGTACCGAAGACCAATTTTCCATAAAAATGAACCTGAATTTGAGTAAATCAAGCTTTTAAAAATCAGAATGCAATCATAATTTATAAAAAATTGGTTCTTGATCTGAAGTTATTTCAGATACACAGTAAAAGCGATATATTAAATGTAGTAAGTTCTTCACCAATAGTAATACCCTCTCTTCTGGTGACCACATCCTGAATTCTTGCGGGCAAATGATTCCTTTTACTAATAAACAATTCAATGCTATGTGAAGCAAGTGGATTTCTATCAATAAACATACGAAGTTTTAAGATCCTGACAATTATTCTGAAGACAAGAGATTTGAAGATATGCATGATCAACAAAAAATAGGCAATGGTAAATATTCTGCTGAACGTAAACGTGGACTCATTGATTGTTAATAACTTGTCTTCGCATTGAATATGAGCCTTTATTTATTGTCCATTACCATTGGCTGACAACAATAGCCGGAAGAATCTCTTACATGACATAATTATTACCGAGAAATTCCAATCAAGTATTTGATAAAAAATTGCTATTTACCTCAAAAATTTCCAAGATTGAAACGAAGTGGCATTGTTTTTCGAACCAAAATACAAATCCTGTTAAAAGTTTGCAAGTTCCATAAAAAAAATTTCACGATATTAACCACACAAATAAAAATTTTTATCACTTAATAGAAATTCAGTACGACAGGATGCACTTCTATTAAAAAAATCGAATATTCTTCAGCTTAACGTCGCGTTTTCTGTTGTATAGAAACTGTGTTTTCCAGGACATAGCCAAAACTGGCGCTGTAGATCGCTCCAGTTTTATTGTTAAATACATGGCGCATCGTGCCAAACACAATCAGATTTTCTATACTATTTGGCGAGTTTTTTCAGGTATTTGCAGAACTTCCGATTGGAATGACTTTTATTCAACTACAGAAAGAAGCTAATTGTGCATATGTTTTGCAGAAGCATTGGCAGAAATTGATGGTTGAGAAACATTATTATTTATTGAAATTGAATAATCATTTCTTCGACAAGAAAAGTCAGACAATTTCATCCAGAAAAAAGAATATTGTGAAAATATTGCAATTATTTTGTTAAAGTATTGAAAAGCTTAGAAATATTGAGTTATTATAGATGAATCTAATAGATCGTAGTGACAAAAACAGTTTTCTATTGCGCAAATATTCTCCATCCACGTCCTGTCTCTTATGAACTTACTATGATTTTTATTTGGTATACAGGGATCTATCAGTTTCTGTTCCACAATAAAAATTTGATTAAACAAATATCCGCTGTACTTATTTGCATCTTGTACTATTTATCCTGAATTTTGAATTTCATTTGGGCGAAATTGTTATTTCTCCACCTAAAAATATTGATTTTCTTTCCATAAATGTCGGGAGTTTCTTTCCACCAGTAAATTTACTTAGCAGAAGTAATTTTTTTTCTCAGTGTATCCACTCCGAAATAACTCTAACGTAATGAATACCCCAAATCAATCCACATCCGCTACTATGGCCCCTAATAATGCTGATGGTACGGTAAAAGAGGCACTGCAATTCGTATCTGATTATGATGGGAGAAATATAACTATTTTACAATTTATCGAACAATGCGAGGAAGCACGCGATTTTGTTGCGCCCGCATTAGAGGAAAAATTGGTTAAACAATTGCGCATTAAACTCAAAAAGGATGCGCGAGAATCAATATCCGGGCTACGATTGACAACATGTCAAGAACTCTATGACCAACTTAAACGAGTATACATTCCCGCGAAAACCGTCGATCAATTAGAAGGAGACCTTGCCAACCTTTATCAAGATGAGGATGAAAAGGTCATTGCTTTTGCCAGACGCGTAAGATCTGTGGGTCGGTTGTGTATCGAGGCTTGCAAAACTGAGAGAGCTAATATTATTCCGTATTATGAAGTTATAATCGCGAGAAAAATGCTTGGAACTTTTAGTGATGGATTACTTCAAATAATCCGACATGAAATGAAACATCTACCAACTGAATTTGAAAATGCTGTTAATGAAGCACAAAGGGTGGAAGCTAAATTAGAAAAGGAATTAGGACTACGAAATAAACACAAGGACCAAAAATCAAAATCCGTATTATTTTGTGAAACGAGTCAAATAAATTCAAATGATCGAACCAATAAAACTAACAACAAAATTACGTGTCAAATTTGTGGAATTGCAAATCATGAAGCACCTCGGTGCCGACAACGATATGCAACCAACCAGAAATCAGTCCCCACAAATCAGGTTCTCCTCACTAGGCAAGGAGGATTTCAAAATTCGGTACCAATTAACAACTCGAATGCCACATTTACACCAAATCAACGCGTTATCTGTCAAGTTTGTGGTAAACCTGGAAATCACGCCTTGAAATGTTGGACAATCATTGGAAGATCAAAATCGAAATCTCAATCGAAATAATACCGGAAATCTAAATAATTTCCGAAACCCAAATTTCATTCAATCACAATCCCAAATTCCAATGATTTGCCAAATGTACAATGGCCAAGACCACATCACGAAGAATAGCCCTAAACTAGGAACCATCAGTATGGAACAATCAGTTCCAACAGAGTTACCTCTTAGCAATCCAAATCCTGTTGTTTGTTATAATTGCTCAATGCCAGGACACCTTGCAAAACACTGTTTTTATGTCCCGAAAATTTGTAATTATTACCAGAAACCCGGACATAATGAAAAAATTTGTTACAAACGTCAAAGAGATGAGAATCAGATTGCTGCGGGAAACGTGATGGTACCCTCTTATTCGGGCGCGCAGGGGGAACCATCGAATTCAACGCGTCCAGCGCAATTAAGCAGAAACCGACGCGATCGAATAGAAGTTGTTCGTTTGAATCAAAATAGCGCAAATCCTACATTACGTTTGGGATTAAGTGCAAAAACTCCCTGGGAAATGATGACGGTTCTATTGGACACATGTTGCAATCCAAATTTAATTGAAGAAAATTTTGTACCACCTGACGCAACAATCAACACAAGTGAATCCATTGATTTAATAGGAATAAACGATCATCCAGTCCCAACCAAGGGAGAAACACTTTTCTTAGTTTTTGGAAAAGCAATAAAATTTCTAATTGTTTCTAACGATTTTCCTATAGAAGCATCGGGAAATCCGGGGAATCAATTCTTTCTGGAAAATCGCGCTATTTTTGATTATGATAAACGAATAATAACTATTAACGACAAACCGTATTCATTCACATGCACTGGCGACACATCTAATAATGTGGTATTACTACCTGCGCGTTATTGTTCTATCATGCATTGTAAAATCAAAAACCCGAAGTTAAGGAAGGTTGGATTCCGCGACTTAAAATCGCTCCAAATATTTTCGCGAGAAATTGTCTAGTGACTAATCGTGGGGGAATCGCTTATCTTAGGGTTTTCAACACCACTGAACAAGCTGTTAAGCTCGTTGTACCCCAATTAGAATTGTTGGAATTCAATGAGATCATGGAAAGCTCTGATCTCAAAAGAGAGTTTGAATCAACCACTCGCAACCTTCAATCCACATGCGATTTTGACATCAAATTATCGCGTAAAACCATTTTCAAAATCAAAACGGAAATAAAAACCCCAAAAGAAATAAATGAGGACGGAACAGAACTCACACTCGACATTCCAGAAAATCTAGACTCAACAATTATTACAAACAAACACGAAAGGTTTGACAATCTAAAAGAATTATTAAGACCAGAACACTTGAATGACGAAGAATCAACTTATATCAAGGATTTGCTATTAAAATCATCAGACATTTATCAACTACCAGACGAACCAATCTCTGCGACTAGCTTACATCCCCATCGTATAATTACGACTAACCCACACCCGGTTCACACTAAACAATACAGACAACCAATGTCATTAAGAGATGAGATCGACATTCAAGTCGGAGAATTACGAAGGAAAGGGCTCGTACGTCCTTCAAAGTCACCCTATTGTAGTCCAGTATGGATTGTCCCAAAGAAACCTGATTCTCAAGGCAACAAAAGATGGCGCCTAGTAATTGATTTTCGCGCATTAAATGAGTTTACAATCGCAGATGCCTACCCCTTGCCGAACATTGAAGAAATTTTGAACCAATTGGCTCCTCGCCAATTATTTTTCTGTGTTTGATTTGGCTCAAGGATTTTATCAAATCAAAATGGATCCAAGAGACAGACACAAAACTGCTTTTACAACACCATTCGGACATTATGAATTCGAAAGAATGCCAATGGGATTGAAAAACGCGCCGGCTACCTTCCAGCGAATCATGGATACAGTTTTAACTGGGTTGCAAGGAATTGAGCTCTTTGTCGACTTAGACGACATTGTCATTTACGCTGACAATCTAACAGATCACACGCGAAAATACGAATTGTTAGTTCAAAGATTAAGGGAAGCAAATCTCTAATTACAACCCGATAAATGTGAATTCTTAAAACGAGAAGTCGCGTATTTAGGACACATAATTGGGAAAGATGGACTCCGGCCAAATCCAAAAATGATCGAAGCCGTTGAAAAGTTCCCTACACCTACAAATCAAACAAAAATAAGGGAATTTCTGGGATTATCGGGATACTATCGTAAATTCATTGAAGGTTACGGTGGAATAGCCAAACCCCTCACGAAACTATTACAAAAGGACACTAAATTTGAATGGGATTCTGAAACAGAAAGAGCTTTTCAAGAATTGAAAAATAAATTAATAATGTCACCAATTTGACAATATCCAAAATTCGATCAAATTTTCGTTATAACAACTGATGCCTCTAAGGAAGCAGTCGGGGGAGTCCTTTCTCAAGGAAAAATCGGAAACGATTTACCCATCGCTTATACTTCGCGCGTTCTTAGAGGGCCAGAAATTAATGATGAAACTTATGAAAAGGAAGCTTTAGCTATCATGCATAGCGTTCAAGGATTTCGAACATACATTTACGGAAGAAAATTTATTTTGGTAACAGATCACAAACAATGAGTTTGGCTCAAAACAGCCAATGGAGTCAGTAATGGGGTAATGAAATGACGACTTGCCCTAGGGGAATATGATTTCGATGTAATTTACAAACTAGATAAAATTAATTTAAACGCGGATGCATTGTCACGAAACCCTGTTAAACAAGTTGAATCGGTACACGTAATAACGCGATCCGGTAATGATACCTCCAAACAAGAGAGGAAATTAAGAGCGCAGAAAACCTACGAAGAATTGAAAAACTTATGGGAACAAAAAACAAAAGAAGACCATTTCGGCCTAGGCTACCAACCGGGTATAAGTACACCGCGTTAATCAAAAATGGTAATGTTTACTAAGGGCAATGAGCATGATAATAAAAATAAACAAGCGAATCGCGAACCACATGAAATTAACGAAACAAACAATGAAAATGAAAATCGTCAGAGTTACGAAAATTCAAATAAGTTAAACAAATCATATGAATTAAATGAGAAAAATAAGTTTAAAGAAAATAATGAATTAAATGAGAAAAAT
>NW_011887989.1:8557-14018 GCF_000806365.1 Fopius arisanus
ATAGAGTATTGCGACCAAGATTAAATCATTTAAGCACATTATCCACAATTGATGAAATTGACGCCATTGAAACTGATAACGAGGAAATAGAATTGATTCCCGAATTATTAGTTTGCGAAACACCACCCAATCGATCAAAAATATCTGAAGTTATCACTTCCTCAGAATTATTAAACGAAACGCTAAAAACATATTCTAATATAAAACAAATTAAGGACCTCTTTTATTTAAGAAAAGATCATTTAGCTTATTTTATAACTACCAACAATAAACCATGTGATGATGGTAGTAAGAACCTAAAAGAAATAGGAAACTTACCGGAATACAACAACCTATTGGAAGGCGTTGTACAAAACCAAAAATTCAACCGTCATTACCATTTCGCATTGCCTTTAGCAATACATACCGAAAAATCACTTGTTCGCGCATCTCACGCAATAGAAATTTCATTGAAAAACTTAAGAGAAATGGCAGAAAATTTACAACTCCAAACTATTAGCATCGCACAAACTCGGAAAGTAATGAATATCACTTGGGATTCCGTTTTCTTAATAATAAAACGCACTTTTGGCGAATCACCAATCAAAATTCTCGTTTGTATGGGACTCGTTAGATTCATCCCCGAGGAAAGAAGAGATCACATTTTTGAAGAAATGCATAACGCTCCCGTAGGTGGACACAAAGGGGTATCCAAAACCTATCAGCGAATTAAACAAAATTTTATTTGGGAAGATTTAAAAAGAGATGTACAGCGTCGAATCCAACAATGTTTAGATTTTCAGCTGCAAAAGTTACAAAGGGTAAAAACTAAGCAACCCATGATCATTACTGATACACCGGGTACAGTATTTGATAAAATCGCAATGAATTTAGTCGGCGCGAAACAATTGACCAAGGGCGGAAATGTCTGGATTTTGACCATACAAGACCTCTTGTCAAAATTAAGATAAGGAAATATACTACATCCGCTTATCATTCCCAATCCAATGGCTCTCTCGAACGATCTCACCATACTTTGAGTGAATTTTTGAAACAAGTCACCAAATCCGATGATGATTGGGATGAGTGCTTGGAATTGGCCATCTTCTCATATAACACCAGTGTACATGAAGGAACTAAACACACACCTTACGAAATAGTGATTATAGTAAAACTCGCTAGATTGCCCTCAAGTGAACCTCTCCATGAATGTGACCAACTTCTTACCTATCACAATTATTTAGTTGATTTAGTTGCATGGCTTCACGGCATCCGAAAATTAGCACACGATAACTTAGTTGCTGCAAAACTAAAATCTAAAAATCATTACGACAAGCACATTAACCCACGAAAATTAAAAATTGGGGACTTTGTATTTCCATTAAAAGGAGGAAAAGTAACCAAAACTAAGGACCAATACACCGGACCTCACAAAATATTGGAATTATATCCTAAAGGAGAGGGGAAAGTCCAATTAAATAACAAAAAGAAACGAGTCGGTCAGACTAACCGCTTGAGATTCTCGTTCATCAATCCTTGTAGTGAATCATCAACAAAAGCACGCACCCATCCTAACGAAACACTATTGGAAAAAAAAGATCAACCACGCTAATAAATCATCAACTTTGGAAAATTTCAGAATGAAGTTCGTAATCATGACCATCCTTTGGGATATCGGAAGATCCCATGCAATGGTCGGATACGATTGTGGAACAGAAGCCACGAGCATCATGACTATATCACTTCTTAACGTTGGGAAATGTGAAATTCATGAGGAAAACGTACAAGTGACCCAAAATTTTATTCAATTTATTCAATAAATAGATTATCATGAAACTAAGGTTATTCAATGTAAAATCAAAATCAATCGCCTAATAACTCATTGCGGTATGAATTCACATGCCGCAATGGTTGAAGGAGGAAACATGTATTATATCCGTGAAGTCTCTAGAGAAATTTGTTTGGACCTACACAAGAAAAGAGAATTTATAATCGGTGACACTTTATTAACGGGATTAATTATAAATGGGACTACCCTTAGACCAATAATTTTTGCTGGATCAGTTGACGTGAATGGAAAATGTCATCCCGCCAAATATTCTGACCCATTCGGTACATGGCAAAATGTCATCGTCGCTGGATATATTGAAATTACTTTACAAGAATATAATGCCCAAGTTAATTTAAAAACGCATGAAATTTTCCTAAAAACAAAAAAGACGTGTACACTTGCGGATTTGGCATGTAATGATTATGATGGAGGAAATACCTTCAGGAATTATATTCCGTCCAATAATTGCAATTTTTATAAATATGGTGTTGTATTTAATGGCCAAGTCAATAAGACTGAAGGCGAGGAAAATGGCCACATTCAAACTATCTATGCATTAGAAACAAATGATTACACCTTTGCTCTTAAAGTGACAGGGTACGATTAGACATGTGGATATAAAATCATCAGGACTGAACATCCTGAACTCGTCATTTTTGAAACTAGCCCTGATAAATTAATTATAAGTCGGGAATTATCAACAATTAACCTTGACACCATAACGTACGTAAATTCAAAAATTGTATATCTTGAAAAACACATAAAAATACACATGGAAAGTTTATATCGAGACATTCTTACACAAAGATGCGAAGTTGAACGAGAAACAATTCAAAATTCATTAATTTTGGCTACTCTTGTCTCCGACGAATTCGCATACAAATTAATGAAAGGACCCGGATTCATGTCAGTAGTTGCCGGCGAAGTCGTCCACATCATAAAATGCATCCCTACCGAAGTGACCATTGAAGAACAAGAAAATTGCTTTCATCATCTCGCGGTCTCAAGAAACAATGAGAGCTTCTTCCTGACACCCAAAACTCATATCCTCATCAACAAAGGCGTTCAAATTCCGTGTAAATCATTGGTGCCACCATATTTCTACCTGGAAAATAGTTGGTACAAAAGAAATCCAACTCTAATGGAAGCATTACCACCTCACCAAATTAATCCCAAAACCAACATTACGTGGAATTATACTTCCCCAATATCACTGGCTACGAGCGGAATTTATTCACAACAAAAACTGGAGGACTTGCGTGAACACGTTTCATTCAAAATGAATGAAAAAAGCGTTATAAATAAATTTGTACGAGGAAACAGTGGCGAAGACATCATTGATCAGGGCGAAACGCTGTACAAATTAATCGACCAAAAATCCATCAAAAAAATCATCGAATTAGCATGGGAACAGACTTGGAGAAAATTCGTGACTTTCGACACAGCCAGCGCTGGAATAATCGGGGTCATAATGGTGATAAGATTCATCAAATTAATAATCGACACATTAATTGATGGATATGCCTTGCATGGAGCTTATGGTTATTCCTTCATCTTAATCGGAGCAATATGGGATTCTTTGACTGCTCTTTTGTTATGGCTCGCCGGACGAAAAACTAGACAAGATCAACCTGACCCGGAAGCAAATCTGAAGCAAATAACACACATTCAACCGGAACCAGCAGAGGCCACAATAACAAAACTTATGGAATCACCGTTAAACAATCATAAATCTATTGCAAATCAACCTACAGCTCCTCGATAAGAATCAATAACATTTGAGCAGCAATCTACGAGTTACCAACACCAATTTGATACACCCAGTTCAGATATTCACACAAGCAACACCTCTGATCAAACTGATGGATCTCATTGTTACCCAACCCTTCCGAGAGTTAAGAATTAAATCCACAATTCTTTTTTAGATAATCTTCATTGGCCTCCAATCTTCAAAATCAACTTAATATGAAAATAAGCAAGGAAATTTTACAACAAATGCAAGAGGATGAGAAAAAGGATATCGCATTCGGAATTCCCTACACTCGAATACCCGGTAGAAACACAAAATTTTATAGAAGCATCATCAACGCATCCTGTCTAAAAATGCGATCAGACCAATCTATAATATATTACCATCCTCGCCTAAGAAGTTTCATATGTGATAAATGTTGGGGAAGTAGACTACATGTAAACAGCCAAATAGCGTACTCCGAACACTTCAAATGGCATGAATTGCACCTCCAATCTGCTCCCAGCCTCGAGTGCTGGAATTGCGACGAGGAAATACTCGTCAGCACAAGGGCTCTGAGCTGCGAAGAGTGCAAGTTCACTTGGGTCAATTTCCGAGATATGATTGAACAAAAGAAAACAGTCATCATTCAAAGATAATCCCATAACTAAATCTATATTCCAATCTTACAGATGAGTGGGAAAAGGACACTGAATGCCATCACCAGTGAACAATCCACTTACCACGATTATAAGGAACTTAATTCCGAATTCATCAATTCTGATCATTCAAATATCATATTCAGATGTTATCAACCAACACATGGACATTTTTATTATCATAATTATGAAGCTCATTGTAGTAAACATGCAAATAGAAGCTCTGCTCTCTTCCATGTATTAAGTAAACAAATAATACAACTACATTGTAATATCTGTAGAGTGAGAATCGTACAAGTACAAGACGCAAGGGATTGGTCTAAATGTTCAAAAATTTCTCCTAAAAATTTAGAAGATTTAAACAAAAATGGGCTATTCGAAATAATTAGTAACTAAAATTTTTTTTTTCTCTCTCCCTTTCAATCAATTATTATCCTACAGATGGCAGAAGAAAGAGAAAAACAAAAACTTCTTGTTGATTTGTCACATCTCCGAGCAATCAGCAAAGATCCTCCTATTCTCCTCCTTAGGACATTTGTTCAATTCTGGAATCTTCACATCCACTACATTCCCAGCTTAATCCACGACCGTCCATCAAGGTTTCACACTAATTCTTCTAGTGTGATCCTCCTGAATGACAAAAAGGTCATCAACACATTTTCCGCCACAGCACCTTTGGCTTTTCGAGCAAAAGCCGAAGCAGCCAAGGGATTGTTGCACAAATTATTAGATGAAGCCACAGAATTAAATATCCCGGATATTTTAAATGATACAATTGTTAAAAAATTGTACCAATTATGCGATATCCAGGGTATAGATCCTGCATTCGAACTAATTCGTAGGGATCAAAATGGGAGATGTCTTATATACGCTTCTCTCCTACGGTATAGGGACGCAGGAAGAGGAAGCTCGTTAGCCAATGCGTTCCTAGCAGCAACACAAAACTTATTCAACACGTCAGAAGATAGGTATTTGGTTCTTACACCTAGCGAAACCACCGATTCAGGCGCATCAACAGTAGACTCGAATGAAGACGCGGAAGATTAAAAAAAAACGGGCGGGCGAGGAGGAATAAAATGAAGAGTATATATATATATATGTATGTTATTCGGTCACTTCGATGACACTGCAATGTTTTTGAGTAAAGTTCAAATCTGGGAACCTAACCTCAAAAACTGAACAGCTCTTGGCATGACCCGGGAGCACCACGTGGAGGTGGCTGTTCAAGGCTCCCAAAAAGTTGATAATTGTGGTTGGTAAAAC
>NW_011887989.1:21353-24014 GCF_000806365.1 Fopius arisanus
ATATATATAATTAAAACTTAAGAAGAATAGATAAAAAAAAAAATAAAAACAAAAAAAAACGTACAGAATAAAATCTAATATACAATATCTGAAAGGTTAAAAAAGGAAAAGATATACAACTAAAATTTAAAATAAAATACAAAATTATGAAACTTATCATTATTATATATCATATTATGTATAAAAATTAAATAAGCAGCAAAAACTAAAATGAATTTTAGAATCTAGTATTAAGGTCAAATGAAGAAAAATATATATATATATAAAGTCCTATCTATAATTAACCTGTTAAATATGGCCAACGATTAATAAAAAAGAAGAAGAAAAAAAAGGGGGGTGGCTAAAACGATAAAATCATTACCATGAATAACCTATGAATTGACTTAATAAATGTCTTTTCCTTTAGTGGCGATTATTAAGAGTCTTCAACTCTTAACAATCGTTTAATCATGGGGGTGTTACGTCCTGACGTATACAATTGTTGTTAAAATCTATTGGAAGATAAATTTCCAATAAAATTTAACAACAATAATAAAGCTTAATTAGTAATTTTAAATTGAATTCACAATTCCAATACTTGTCTTACAAAAATAAAACAAGTGGAAGTTTCAAATATGAAAATGTTAAACGAACATTCTCATATTAAATAACGGAAGAAAACGCGTTACCAAGGGGGCTTTATCACCCTCGGCGTCAAGTTACCCTTAGAAACCGTCATACGACTGTTTTCAAGTGATCCCTCCCTACCTCACCGCCCGAAATCCTCCATCAACCTCCTCTCGCGCCGACATGTGCGTTACGGAACGCACCCCTCTTCCCAATCCCCTCGCGCCCACATTACCCACGCGCCTAAAAATCCCACTTAATACTTGTTCCCCTTCCCCCCCCCCAAAAAAAACGCATGGGCACTCAGCAGTGCACCACAATCCCCCACCCCCACTCAATTATTAATTCGTGTATGAATTAACATACACCAATTAATAATTGGCGTCAGAAAAGGCCTTGTCCAAGACAATGGCCAATTTTCCAGTTAGTTCCGCTTGGGAAACTAATAAGCATAGTTGAAGGATCAGTGCAGTTCCACCAGAAAAATTAACCATTCATACCAAGGAGACATTCAATAACAATCAGACAACGATAAAGAACATTCACACAAGGATCATTCATTCAAGAAATTAAATATTCACACCAAGGGACATCATTCATACCAGAAGGACATTCTAAGGAAAGGGAAATAGCCGAGCAGGACAATAGGAAGATCACCAACTGTACATAGTGGTCCGTTAAATTTATGTCGGGCACTCTTTTATTAATTATTATTAGATGATGATTTAATAGAACCATTAAAATTTATTGTGTAGGATCATAAGAGTATATATATATATATATTTCACTTCATTTCGATACAAAATGTGCTGAGTGATGTGGCTCACTGAAATCGACGTGAACGACTGCCCCGATACATTATTTTGCTTAATTTATATATTGTTCGGTGTTTATCCGATCGATAAACTTACGGGAAAATGATGCCTAAACGGTATCACCCAAAGTTTGAATTGAGAGTATATATTACAGTTTCGGCCATTCCTGGCTATTGTCTGTCCTCAGACATTACCATCTATGCATTCATTCCACTTTTCGCTCTGAATCACACTAAACTAAGTTACAATGTTACTGGGTATTTTCGAAGTTACCTATACATTACTTTCAGTTCATTACGCGATTTTCTTTCAGCCAAGGTCGGATATTTCCAGCCTCCCAGGTTCCCTCATATGCGCGTTGTGTCACCTGAGAATTTTCGACATCCTTTAGCACATATCGATCGTTCCTTAAAACCCGTGCAACTTCATAGGGACCTTTTACTCGAGGGATTTATTCCTTTGGAGCACCGGGTGTATTTTCAAAATTTCGAACCATCACGTAATCTCCTACCTCGTACTTTTTCGCTTTTTTACGACTTTTATCATAATACTTCTTATTATACACCTGGCTTTTCTCAATTTTTTCCACGGCTTTTTCACGGATAGCTTCCAAATCCCGATCACCGACTTCTCGCTTCTTCTCGAAATATTCTTTTAGTTCGTCAATACTTTTGCCTTTTTGATTAACACCGAATAAAAGTCTACTTGGAGTCTCACCAGTGCTCTCGTTAACAGTATTGTTAATCGCGAACTCAGCCTCAGCAAGAACTTTATACCAATATTTGCTGGTATAATTGTCAACAGACTTAGCAATGATCGGTCCCAAAATCCTGTTAACCCTCTCAACCTGGCCATTCGCCTTAGGTGAACCCGTTGCAATCAACACATGACGAATATTATTATTGTTAATAAAATCTTTAAATTCAGCGGAAGTGAAGCTGGTTCCGCGATCTGACACTACTGTTCCCGGGCGACTGTAACAATTAAAGTATTGGTTCAGACAATCTATCTTTTCTCTAGATGAAGTGGACTTGACTGCATAAAGCTTGACGAATTTGGTGAACGCATCAACAATAACCAAGATATGTTGTTTCGCTGATCTTTTTCGATCCATTGGGCCAACATGATCAATATGAATGGTTTGAAATGGAAATTTACCTTTGGGTATATTATGCAAATAGCCTTCTTGCTTTCCAGTAGAGGGAGAATACGAAATACACTTTAAACAATTATCAATGTA
>NW_011887989.1:28269-38528 GCF_000806365.1 Fopius arisanus
CGAGGTTTGTTCATGTCATTTTTTTCACCTAACAATTGCAACAATCCTCCTTTCTGTTTGCTTGCTGCCAATAAATTTTCAAATGTGATGTCAGCATTGGCGATTTTTCTAATCATGGAATCAGATATGTTACCTTTCAGGACTAGCAATTGCTAGTCACAAAATCACATTTGAAAATTTATTCAAATTATTATTATTATTATTATTATTATTATTTATTATTTTTTATTTTTATTTATATTTATTTATTTATTTCTTTCAGCCAAGGTCGGATATTTCCAGCCTCCCAGGTTCTCTCATCTGCGCGTTGTGTCACCTGAGAATTTTCGACATCCTTCACCACATATCGATCGTTCCTTAAAACCCGTGCAACTTCGTAGGGGCCTTTTACTCGAGGGATTAATTTCTTTGGAGCACCCGGTGTATTTTCAAAATTTCGAATCATCACGTAATCTCCTACCTTGTACTTTTTCGCTTCTTTACGACTTTTATCATAATACTTCTTATACACCTGGCTTTTCTCAATTTTTTCCACGGCTTTTTCACGGATAACTTCCAAATCCCGATCACCGACTCCTCGCTTCTCCTCGAAATATTCTTTTAATTCGTCAATACTTTTGCCTTTTTGATTAACACCGAATAAAAGTCTACTTGGAGTCTCACCAGTGCTCTTGTTAACAGTATTGTTAATCGCGAACTCAGCCTCAGCAAGAACTTTATACCAATATTTGCCGGTATAATTGTCAACAGACTTAGCAATGATTGGTCCCAAAATCCTGTTAACTCTCTCAACCTGGCCATTCGCCTTAGGTGAACCCGTTGCAACCAACACATGACGAATATTATTATTGTTAATAAAATCCTTAAATTCAGCGGAAGTGAAGCTGGTTCCGCGATCTGACACTATTGTTCCCGGGCGACTGTAGCAATTAAAGTATTCCTTCAGACAACCTATTGTTTCTCTAGATGAAGTGGACTTGACTGCATAAAGCTTGACGAATTTGGTGAACGCATCAACAATAACCAAGATATGTTGTTTCGCTAATCTCTTTCGATCGATTGGGCCAACATGATCAATATGAATGGTTTGAAATGGAAATTTACCTTTGGGTATATTATGCAAATAGCCTTCTTGCTTTCCAGTAGAGGGAGAATACGAAATACACTTTAAACAATTATCAATGTACTCTCTCGCGTGCGCTTTCATACTAGGGAACCAATAATTTCTTTGGATAGCTTCGCAGGTTTTATCGACTGATAGATGACCTAACTCGTCATGATATTTTCTAAAAATCTGATTCTCCATTTTCTCGGGTACAAAAAATAACAAATTGTTATTTCTTTTTCTATAAATCAATCCATTTCGCATTTCGTATTTCTGATCTTCTTCTTTTTCGAATTTCTCACGCAATGCTAAAATTCTAACGTCTTTGTTCTGACAAATAGCGAGATTTTGTTCAAATGTGTTGTCTTCGAGAACTAGGATGTTGATACTACGACTTAACGCGTCAACGTGCTGCATTCTGGAGCCCAATCGATGCTCCGTCTCGTAATCAAAATGCATAAACTCCACTGCCCATCTCTCAATTCGTGGACATACTTCTTTTTTATCAAGAGTCATCTTGAGGGATGCGCAGTGTGTTACAATCTTAAAGTGAATACCTTGCAGATAGATGCGAAAACGTCTCAATGCGTAAATGATCGCGAGTGTCTCTAATTCAAAACTATGGTAACGGCTTTCAGTCTCTGTAGTTGACTTGGAGAAATAAAAGATTGGGTAAAACTTCCCATCACTCTTTTTTTGCATCAAAGTACCACCGAATCCATGCGAACTTGCGTCTGTGTGGAGCTCTGTTTCATCATGAGGACTCTAAATAGCTAATACAGAGGCTTCGATCAATTTCGCCTTCAAAATTTCGAACGATCTCATTTCCTCCTCGCCAAACTTGAACTCTACCCCTTTACGAATGAGATTATACGAAGGTCTTGCCACTAAAGAAAAGTTCTCGATAAACTTCCAGAAATAAGATGTCATTCCCAAAAACCTTTGGACACTCTGAACATTCTGTGGTATAGGAAAATCTCTCACTGACACAATTCCCATAGGATTTGGTTTTATTCCTTGCTCCGAGACCAGATATCCCAAGAATTCTACTTCCGTATACAATATTCTACACTTATCAATTCTCAACTCCAACAATTTATCATTCAACGCCCTAAATAAACGTTTCATTACATCGTTGCAATTATCAGATCATCCATGTAAACAATAACATCGCCTGATCTGATTAAATCTGCTAACGCTTCATTAATGAACCTTTGAAATCGCGGGGGACCGACTTTCAAACCAAATGGCATTTTAATATATTCGACAATCTCAAATGGCGTCGTGAATGCGGTGTATGGAGATGAATCCTCTGCCATACGAATATGGAAGAATCCATTTTTCAAATCAAAAGTGCTATAATATTTCTTGTCTCGTAGACCATTAATTTGATCCTCAATCAACGGAAGTGGGTAATTATCCCTTGGGATCATCCTATTCAAGTGAAGATAATCAACACACAATCGTAGTTCACCATTTTTCTTCATCACTAATATAATTGGGGAAACATACTCAGAGTTACTAGGGCAGATAATATTCCGTTTTACTAAATCATCCAATATTTTGCGTAATTCTCCCTTCTCATAGAACGATAATCGTCGTGGACTATAATGGAATGTTTTATGATCTTTAATTTTCAATTTTAGCTCCATATCTACTCTTGGTGCAATAGGTCTCACTTGTTCAACGTACTCCTTCTCAAATAAATTTTTCACGACAGTAAAAATTTCAGCGGACAATTCCGAATTAATATTCAATGAATCGGAAGTCCTCTCATTGAACCCATGAACATCAATATTCATTATGTCATCGCTTACAAAATCAAGAGGGTTCATCAATATAAACCCAAAACTTCTAATCACATCTCGACCCAATACAATAGGCGTTTTCATTATCACGTCAGGCACAACTAGTACAACTTGGTTTCTCATTAATTTACCATCAATCCTTATATTTAATCTTACCATAGCTTTTATCACAAGCTTAGAGTTGTAATACCTGCAAATCCCTGAACAAACATACTCGCTTGCTCAATAACCTTAATTGGTATGAGACTTTCCCTAATAAAACTTATTTTACTACCGGTATCCATCAAGGTTGTCAGACAGAACTCGCCACTCTCATCTCCCTGAGAGAATGTGTACTTAACGTCTCTAATAAATGTCTTGTCTTTTTCCGCCACATCCGATACAGCCGTTACTTGTCGCTCATAATCGTCGATACATTCAATATCCTCGGCATCAGCAACAATAGTCACTTGGGTTTTAATTTTTTTAGTAGGGCACTGAAATGACTTGTGATCTATTTTACCACACTCGAAACAGGACCCCTTTTCACGCTTTGGCTTATCGCACTCTGTTGAAATATGTCCGAATTTATTACAATTAAAACACTTGATGCGACTATTCTCGTTAGGTTTCTTCACGTTATCTTCGGTTTTAATCTTTGTCCCGTGTGTGTGTGTGGTTTTAACGCTAGTGGATTTTAATTCCTGTTTACCACCAGTGAACTGACCCTCTCTCTTCATAGAACGTTTCTCACCGAATTTTAAAGTAATCTTTTCAAAAATTCTTAACATGTCGGCTTAATTATCGAATTCTTTCATCCTGGCTAAATCCTGGAGATTATCATTAGGAATTCCGTCGATTAAGTAATCAGCGATCTCACCTTCATCAATAGGGAGCTCTTTAGCTAAAATCACCTTAGCATGATAATAATCCGCGAAACTTTCTGAAACCTTCCATTCTCTAGCCTCGAATTTCTGTCTGAGGGTAACTCGAACCGGGCGATGATCATACATGTTTTTCAGACCTATCAAAATTTCGTCAAGGCTCCACCCAATTACTTCCTCCGTTTGGAACCACTCTTTAGCTTTCCCTTGTAATTTATTACTGACCAACAGCTTGGCGCGATCGTCCTCGAGATGATAAGTCATACATAACAGTCTTATTTGTTTTTCCCAGCTACGAAATGTACCGGTAGAACCATCGAAATTACCCACCAACGCTAGCATGGAGTTAATACTTTCCTTCCTTTGATAGTTGTTTTGTTCAGCTATTTCTCTCTCTCTAAGTGGTTGGTGAAGTAATCGATTTTCCCGTTCAGCCAAATTTCATTCCCTTCTTAGCAGTTCATTCTCACGTCGCATCAAATCCATCTCCATACGTTGAAACCTCAATTGCACATCATTGATCTCATTATCTCGATCTTGTTGTTCCTCTCCACCCTTGAATGCCTCATTATTTTGAGCAGACTCAATCCATGCATCAGTGGGATCAACTTCATGAAGCCTCGCGATAATTTCGGCTTTCGTTCCTCTTGTAGGTAAATTCCGTCTCTGCGCCTCTGCCTTCAGCTTAATCATTGTTACTTTAGTTGGATCCTTGTTTCCAAATTAAATTCACACACAGCACACAGACTCAATTCTTTTCGAAGAAACCGTCACCGTAAACAATTGAATCGATAGCCGAAAGGTCAGTGTGTAGTGTCATTGCTCTGTCCGTTATCCACTCTCACAGGTATACTGAAAGTCATTCACTGCCCATAAGCAGGAACAATATCTCAAGTCTAAATTCAATGAAGGCGGTATATATCCGTATGATATACATTACCTCGTCCAAATACCACAGTCAGTACTTTGGCATATTCAAATCAACTCATCATATATCCGTATGATATATATATATCTATATATATGTATACTGCTCTCAATATATCAACCGACGCCACAGAAATATTATTACATTTTTACTTTTCATTAAACTGTTTAGCACCTCCGGCCATCTCTATCCCACTTCTGATTTTGTAGGGCACTCTTTTATTAATTATTATTAAATGATGATTTAATAGAACCATCAAAATTTATTGTGTAGGATCATAACAGTATATATATGTATTTCACTTCATTTCGATACAAAATGGGCTGAGTGATGTGGCTCACTCAAATCAACGTGAACGACTGACTTGATACATTATTTTGCTTAATATATATATTGTTCGGTGTTTATCCGATCGATAAACTTACGGGAGAATGATGCCTAAACGGTATCACCCAAAGTTTGAATTGAGAGTATATATTACATTTATGAATATTAAAGTGAAAGTGCGGAAAGAATTATTCGTTAAAGTGCTTGTTTGATGTCTTGCAAGGGATAATTAATAAAAAAAAATTATTGTTTATAATAAAAAATTGTGACTACCGAATTAAATAATTAAATTAAAATTAAAAAATAACAGCGCGGTTTATTCAACAGCAGCCTAATTTTTCATTAATTATTCATAATGAAATTTGTGATAATGCAAATCATTCTATTAGATCTGCAAAAATTTAATTAATTATTTACAAAGAAAATTATGATTACCCAATTAAACCAAGTTAAATTGAATTGAAACTTAATAACGCAAAATATTTTAAATTAAAATTTGACGTTCAATTTTTCAATCAATTGAGAGATTTTTTTTATTAAATAACGAGAGTTGTTCAAATCATTCCGAATTATTAACGCGAATTATTATAAATTCATTATCAAAATTTTAATCAATCAATTACTCCAACATTTTGTGATTTATTCAATTAAATGAATTTTCCAAATAATTAATTAAATAACGCGAATTGTTGAATTCTCTTCCGAATTTATTAACGTAAATTGTCATGAATTAATTATCCCAAACAATTAAATAATTTTTCCCAATGACTAACTAAATAAAGCGAATCGTTCAAATAACACGAATCATTATAACTTAAATTTTGGAATCTTAATTAATCAGTTTATTAACAATTCGCGATTTATTAATTAATTTAACTTTTCTTAGAAAGGAAGGGAAGAATCGAGGACCTCCAAAAGTAAAATCTCAGAGATCTGCTAGAGCAACGCTTTAGAAGCGTTTATTTAATATTAAAGGTCTCTTTAAATATAATAAATCAAATGAAATTCAATTAAGGATGGTCAAAGAAAAAGGAATAAATTGTATTAATTAAAGAGATCAAATATAAAAAGGAAAAGGAAATTTCGTTAAAACTGTCAGAGAATTATATTGTTCACATTGAAGGACTATTGCTCTCAAGGAAATCGCTCCTCATCAAGTTAAAGTTCTAAATTGCTTTAATTCTTGAATTAAAAAATTTAGATTGATGAGACCAGTTCCCTTGATTTTCTATTATTATCATGTATAATAAATAACTAAAGTTCTGAAGGAAGATTATCCATTTCTTATTTAATTTCTCTTGGTATTTACTCCGATCCCAAGCTATTCCCGAAAGGTAGGCTTAAAACAGGAGAACATAATACTCATAGTTTGCATTATTTATTTGATAATCACTATCAAATATTAATAGTATCAATATCAAATATCAATCAATCAATATCAAATATCAAATATTATTAAATAAATATTTAATTAATTATCCCTTGGAAAACATCAAACAAGTCCTTTGATGAATCACTTTTTTCGCACTGTCACTTTAATGTTAATAAATTTAACGAACCCCTATCTTCAGTTGATGATCTTCCTGTTGTCCTGCTCGGCTATTTCCCTTTCCTTAGGATGTTCTTCTGGTATGAATGTTGTCCCTTGGTGTGAATGTTTAATTCCTTGAATGAATGATCCTTGTGTGAATGTCCTTTATCCTTGTGTGATTGTTCCTCCCCCCCCCCTTTTTTTTAAATCCTCCTTAATTAATAATTATGTGGGGGTGGGGGATTGTGGTGCACTGCCGAGTGCCCATGCGTTTTTTTTTTCGGAGAAGGGGAAGAAGTATTAGGTGGGATTTTTAGGCGCGTGGGTAATGTTGGCGCTAGGGGATTGTGAAGAGGGGTGCGTTGCGTAACGCACTTGTTGGCGCGAGAGGAGGTTGACGGAGGATTTCGGGCGGTGAGGTAGGGAGGGATCACTTGGAAACAGTCGTACGACTGTTCCTAACGGTAACTTGACGCCGAGGGTGATAAGGCCCCTTGGTAACGCGTTTTCTTTCGTTATTTAATATGAGAATGTTCGTATAACATTCTCATATTCGAAACATCCACTTGTTTTATTTTTGTAAAACAAGTATTGGAATTTTTAATTCAATTTCTGAATATTATTTTAAAAAATTATTAATTAAGTTTCATTATTGTTGTTAAATTTTATGGGAAATTTATCTTCCAATAGACTTTCACAACAATTGTGCACGTCAAGACGTAACACCTCCATGATTAAACGATTGTTAAGAGTTGAAGACTATTAATAATCGCCGCTAAAGGAAAAGAAATTTATTAATTCAATTCATAGGTTATTCATGGTAATGATTTTATCCTTTTAGCCCCTCCCCCCTTTTTTTCTTCTTCTTTTTTTTTAATCGTTGGCCATATTTAACAGGTTAATTATAGATAGGACTTCATATATATATATATATATTTTTTTTTTACTTGACCTTAATACTAGATTCTAAAATTCATTTTAGTTTTTGCTGCTCATTTAATTTTCATACATAATATGATATATAATAATGATAAGTTTCATAATTTTGTATTTTATTTTAATTTTTAGTTGTATATCTTTTCCTTTTTTAACCTTTCACATATTGTATATTAGATTTTAATCGGTACGTTTTTTTTTGTTTTTATTTATTTATTTTTTTTATCTATTCTTCTTAAGTTTTAATTATACATATATACATATATATATATTATATGTATACTTTTCATTTTATTCCTCCCCCTCCCCCTTTTTTTTTAATCCTCGGCGTCTTCATTCGAGTCTACTGTTGATGCGTCTGAAGCGGTGGTTTCGCTAGGTGTAAGAACCACATATCTATCTTCTAACGTGTTTAATAAGTTTTGTGTTGCTGCTAGGAACGCATTGGCTAACGAGCTTCCGCTTCCTGCGTTCCTATACCGTAAGAGAGAAGCGTATATAAGACATCGCCCATTCTGATCTCTACGAATGAGTTCGAATTCAGGATCTCCTATACCCTGGATATCGCATAATTGGTACAATTTTTTAACAATTGTATCATTTAAAATATCCGGGATTTTTCATCCTGTGGCTTCATCTAATAATTTGTGCAACAATCCCTTGGCTGCTTCGGCTTTTGCTCGAAAAGCCAAAGGTGCTGTAGCGGAAAATGTGTTGATGACCATTTTGTCATTCAGGAGGATCACACTACAAGAATTAGTGCGAAACCCTGATGGACGGTCGTGGATTAAGCTGGGAATGTAGTGGATGTGGAGATTCCAGAATTGAACAAATGTCCTAAGGAGGAGAATAGGAGGATCTTTGCTGATTGCTCGGAGATGTGACAAATCAACAAGAAGTTCTTGTGTTTCTCTTTTTTCTGCCATCTGTGGGATAATAATTGATTGAAAGGGAGAGAGAAAAAAAAATTTTAGTTATTAATTATTTCGAATAGCCCATTTTTGTTTAAATCTTCTAAATTTTTAGGAGAAATTTTTTAACATTTAGACCAATCCCTTGCGTCTTGTACTTGTACAATTCTCACTCCACAGATATTACAATATAGTTGTATTATTTGTTTACTTAATACATGGAAGAGAGCAGAGCTTCCATTTGTATGTTTACTACAATGAGTTTCATAATTATGATAATACAAATGTCCATGTGTTGGTTGATAACATCTGAATATGATATTTGAATGATCAGAATTGATAAATTCGGAATTAAGTTCCTTATAATCGTGGTAAGTTGATTGTTCACTGGTGATAGCATTCAGTTTCCTTTTCCCACTCATCTGTAAGATTGGAATATAGATTTAGTTATGGGATTATCTTTGAATGATGACTGTTTTCTTTTGTTCAATGATATCTCGGAAATTGACCCAAGTGAACTTGCGCACTTCGCAGCTCAGAGCCCTTGTGCTGACGAGTATTTCCTCGTCGCAATTCCAGCAGTCGAGGCTGGGAACAGATTGGTGGTGCAATTCATGCCATTTGAAGGGTTCGGAGTACGCTATTTGGCTGGTTACGCGTAGTCTACTTCCCCAACATTTATCACATATGAAACTTCTTAGGCGAGGATGGTGATATGTTATAGATTGGTCTGATCGCATTTTTAGACAGGATGCGTTGATGATGCTTCTATAAAATTTTGTGTGTCTACCGGGTATTCGAGTGTAGGGAATTCCGAATGCGATATCCTTTTTCTCATCCTCTTGCATTTGTTGTAAAATTTCCTTGCTTATTTTCATATTAAGTTGATTTTGAAGATTGGAGGCCAATGAAGATTATCTAAAAAAGAATTTTGGATTTAATTCTTAACTCTCGGGAGGGTTGGGTAACAATGAGATCCGTCAGTTTGATCAGAGGTGTTGCTTGTGTGAATATGTGAACTGGGTGTATCAAATTGGTGTTGGTAACTCGTAGATTGCCGCTCAAATGTTATTGATTCTTATCGAGGAGCTGTAGGTTGATTTGCAATAGATTTATGATTGTTTAACGGTGATTCCATAAGTTTTGTTATTATGGCCTCTGATGGTTCCGGTTGAATGTGTGTGATTTGCTTCAGATTTGCTTCCGGGTCAGGTTGATCTTGCCTAGTTTTTCGTCCGGCGAGCCATAACAAAAGAGCAGTCAAAGAATCCCATATTGCTCCGATTAAGATGAAGGAACAACCATAAGCTCCATGCAAGGCATATCCATCAATTAATGTGTCGATTATTAATTTGATGAATCTGATCACCATTATGACCCCGATTATTCCAGCGCTGGCTGTGTCGAAAGTCACGAATTTTCTCCAAGTCTGTTCCCATGCTGATTCGATGATTTTTTTGATGGATTTTTGGTCGATTAATTTGTACAGCGATTCGCCCTGATCAATGATGTCTTCGCCACTGCTTCCTCGTACAAATTTATTTATAACGCTTTTTTCATTCATTTTGAATGAAACGTGTTCACGCAAGTCCTTCAGTTTTTGTTGTGAATAAATTCCGCTCGTAGCCAGTGATATTGGGGAAGTATAATTCCACGTAATGTTGGTTTTGGGATTAATTTGGTGAGGTGGTAATGCTTCCATTAGAGTTGGATTTCTTTTGTACCAACTATTTTCCAGGTAGAAATATGGTGGCACCAATGATTTACACGGAATTTGAACGCCTTTGTTGATGAGGATATGAGTTTTGGGTGTCAGGAAGAAGCTCTCATTGTTTCTTGAGACCGCGAGA
>NW_011887989.1:38723-53216 GCF_000806365.1 Fopius arisanus
ACGTACGTTATGGTGTCAAGGTTAATTGTTGATAATTCCCGACTTATAATTAATTTATCAGGGCTAGTTTCAAAAATGACGAGTTCAGGATGTTCAGTCCTGATGATTTTATATCCACATGTCTAATCGTACCCTGTCACTTTAAGAGCAAAGGTGTAATCATTTGTTTCTAATGCATAGATAGTTTGAATGTGGCCATTTTCCTCGCCTTCAGTCTTATTGACTTGGCCATTAAATACAACACCATATTTATAAAAATTGCAATTATTGGACGGAATATAATTCCTGAAGGTATTTCCTCCATCATAATCATTACATGCCAAATCCGCAAGTGTACACGTCTTTTTTGTTTTTAGGAAAATTTCATGCGTTTTTAAATTAACTTGGGCATTATATTCTTGTAAAGTAATTTCAATATATCCAGCAACGATGACATTTTGCCATGTACCGAATGGGTCAGAATATTTGGCGGGATGACATTTTCCATTCACGTCAACTGATCCAGCAAAAATTATTGGTCTAAGGGTAGTCCCATTTATAATTAATCCCGTTAATAAAGTGTCACCGATTATAAATTCTCTTTTCTTGTGTAGGTCCAAACAAATTTCTCTAGAGACTTCACGGATATAATACATGTTTCCTCCTTCAACCATTGCGGCATGTGAATTCATACCGCAATGAGTTATTAGGCGATTGATTTTGATTTTACATTGAATAACCTTAGTTTCATGATAATCTATTTATTGAATAAATTGAATAAAATTTTGGGTCACTTGTACGTTTTCCTCATGAATTTCACATTTCCCAACGTTAAGAAGTGATATAGTCATGATGCTCGTGGCTTCTGTTCCACAATCGTATCCGACCATTGCATGGGATCTTCCGATATCCCAAAGGATGGTCATGATTAGGAACTTCATTCTGAAATTTTCCAAAGTCGATGATTTATTAGCGTGGTTGATCTTTTTTTTCCAATAGTGTTTCGTTAGGATGGGTGCGTGCTTTTGTTGATGATTCACTACCAGGATTGATGAACGGGAATCTCAAGCGGTTAGTCTGACCGACTCGTTTCTTTTTGTTATTTAATTGGACTTTCACCTCTCCTTTAGGATATAATTCCAATATTTTGTGAGGTCCGGTGTATTGGTCCTTAGTTTTGGTTACTTTTCCTCCTTTTAATGGAAATAAAAAGTCCCCAATTTTGAATTTTCGTGGGTTAATGTGCTTGTCGTAATGATTTTTGGATTTTAGTTTTGCAGCAACTAAGTTATCGTGTGCTAATTTTCGGATGCCGTGAAGCCATGCAACTAAATCAACTAAATAATTGTGATAGGTAAGAAGTTGGTCACATTCATGGAGAGGTTCACTTGAGGGCAATCTAGCGAGTTTTACTATAATCACTATTTCGTAAGGTGTGTGTTTAGTTCCTTCATGTACACTGGTGTTATATGAGAAGATGGCCAATTCCAAGCACTCATCCCAATCATCATCGGATTTGGTGACTTGTTTCAAAAATTCACTCAAAGTATGGTGAGATCGTTCGAGAGAGCCATTGGATTGGGAATGATAAGCGGATGTAGTATATTTCCTTATCTTAATTTTGACAAGAGGTCTTGTATGGTCAAAATCCAGACATTTCCGCCCTTGGTCAATTGTTTCGCGCCGACTAAATTCATTGCGATTTTATCAAATACTGTACCCGGTGTATCAGTAATGATCATGGGTTGCTTAGTTTTTACCCTTTGTAACTTTTGCAGCTGAAAATCTAAACATTGTTGGATTCGACGCTGTACATCTCTTTGTAAATCTTCCCAAATAAAATTTTGTTTAATTCGCTGATAGGTTTTGGATACCCCTTTATGTCCACCTACGGGAGCGTTATGCTTTTCTTCAAAAATGTGATCTCTTCTTTCCTCGGGGATGAATCTAACGAGTCCCATACACACGAGAATTTTGATTGGTGATTCGCCAAAAGTGCGTTTTATTATTAAGAAAACGGAATCCCAAGTGATATTCATTACTTTCCGAGTTTGTGCGATGCTAATAGTTTGGAGTTGTAAATTTTCGGCCATTTCTCTTAAGTTTTTCAATGAAATTTCTATTGCGTGAGATGCGCGAACAAGTGATTTTTCGGTATGTATTGCTAAAGGCAATGCGAAATGGTAATGACGGTTGAATTTTTGGTTTTGTACAACGCCTTCCAATAGGTTGTTGTATTCCGGTAATTTTCCTACAGTGGACTATCGATAGTTGCAACACGTTAGGGGCTGTAGAGGTACCCGATTCGTGGAAAGTGGCAACTAACTCGGGCCCCCACTCCTGCGCGCCGCTCGGTCTCAATTCTGGGAAATTTAAAGGGACAAAAAGTATTTTCTTTTTCGGTGTCGAATAAAATGAAATTCATTCCAGATTTGTACATTTATTTCTTATCTTCCGCAACATCATACACAGTATTGAAAGGTAGATAACTTAACAATTGGAAGGCACCTGATAATTTAACTAAAGAATGGAAAGTTCGATATTATTAAAAAAAAAATCATGAAAAATAAATTTAAATTCCTATTTTTCATTAAACTAGAGGAGTGAACTTTGTGCATGAAGCCTTGTGTCCAATATTCCACAAGAAAGTCATCTCCTCAGGAGCAAGGGCCCCGTGATGTTCAAAAAAAATAATTAAGGAGTCGATGGAGTTTTCAGCGCACTCTGCGGATATGACAGAGTTGGCAGTAGGTTCAGGTTCCGTTTCCTGTCTCTCAGCATCGTTCACATCAAATTGTTCTTCACAACTCGGATTAGTAGCACTGTCGGCTCTCTCAATCTCACATGTTTCTTCATCAATGAAGGGGGGACTCACCATATCAACAATTTCCTCGTCGGATAAGTTCTTAGGTTTTTCTTTGTCAGCGTTATTAATCCATTCTTCGATATCATTTTCTGTGAGAACTGTCGAATTTTGGAGCAACAGGAACGCATTGATGAAGTGTTGCAGAAGTATTGTTTGTTGGGGTTCATTCTTCTGAAGCTCTTTGAAAATTACTAATGGTATCAGTGGCTTCCAGCATTTGATGATGGTCAATTGTGAGACTTCGTCCCAACTTTGAGCTACCCATTGGATTACTGCTCTAATTGTAATTTTCTTGATGTGGTCTATCAATGTCCCTGTTGTGTCTTGAGCTTTGATGATTGCAGATAGGAAATGGTATCGATAATTTTTCTTCAAGTTTTCGATGATACCTTGATCCAAGGGTTGAATTATAGAGGTAGTATTAGGTGGGAGAAATACTACTCGGATTTGTCCATCGACGAGATCTTTTGGGTGGCATCCAGCATTATCAACGAGGAGAATGGCTTTAGGTAATAAATTTTTTGACAATAAAAATGCCCTAACTTGCGGAGCAAATTTATTTCTAAACCAAGCCTCGAAAATTGTGGAGTTCATCCAAGCACTTGTTTGGTGAGTGTAAATGACAGGTAAGGAGTCATGAGAAATATTTTTAAGTGCCCGTGTATTCTTGGATTTGCCAATAACAACCAGTGGTAATTTGAGAGAAGCATCGGCATTGGTACAGGCCATTATTGTCAACCGTTCCTTATTTTTTTTAAAACCTGCTGCCCCATGATTTTTTCGTACTGCAAGCGTTTTACCCGGCAACATTTTGAAATTGAGACCAGTTTCGTCGGCATTGAATATTTGACTGGGTCCATACTTTTCTTCTTCCAATATTCTTGCTAATTTGATCTTAAAATCTAGGGCACCCTCAACATCTGCTGAAAGTTTTTCTCCTGCAATCCCAAACGACTTGATTTCGCATCTTTCCTTCCAGTTATTCAACCACCCCTCACTGGCCACAAATTGTTTACTCCCCTGCAATTTTATATTGAGTTGTTTGGCTTTTTCCTTAACAAAAGGCCCTGTGATCGGTATGCCTTGGAGACGAGAATGGGTAAACCAAATCCAGACGGCTTCATCCAACACTGGATTATTAGGACCGCGAATTCGCTTACGAGGACGATTGTTGGTTTTCTGAAAATCTTCAAGAGATGATTTTTTTCTCCTCCATCTCCATATGGTAGATCGATCAACGTTGAATTCAGTCGTGAGTGAATTTATATCTTCACCGCTCTCAAGGCGACGAATACAACACAGTTTTTTCTCAATAGTTAATTCTCAATGTTTACGTTTCACTGATTTGTTACGAATATTTTTATTATTCTCCTGAGATAAGGACATCTTGTTGGTGCATTTATCGCCAGTCTACTAATTAAATTCACTTAAAATTATTCAAAAAACATTTGAAGAAATACTTGTGCCGGGGAAACAACGTGTGTGTGGTACACAAGCATGGCTTTTTCGTATTTTGGTTACGATATCGATCGGAGGCGGAGTAGGGGTATCGCTCGAGCGTCTGAAACGCGAATCAGGGGAAAGAGTGGCAACTATCGAGAGTGCAACTAACGAGAGTCTACTGTATTTCTTTTAGGATCTTACTACCATCATCACATGGTTTATTGTTGGTAGTTATAAAATAAGCTAAATGATCTTTTCTTAAATAAAAGAGATCCTTAATTTGTTTTATATTAGAATATGTTTTTAGCGTTTCGTTTAATAATTCTGAGGAAGTGATAACTCCAGAAATTTTTGATCAGATTGGGTGGTGTTTCGCAAACTAATAATTCGGGAATCAATTCTATTTCCTCGTTATCAGTTTCACTGGCGTCAATTTCATCAATTGTGGATAATGTGCTTAAATGATTTAATCTTGGTCGCAATACTCTATCAAATGGAATAATTTTGCTCTTAACGATTTCTCTTTCTGAAATATTTTTCTCTTTTTCGACATCACGTTTTTCTCGTCCCAATGAGTCTGATGTAGTATCAATTATTTTATTTATTTCAACATGTCCTTCTTCCGAGGATTTTGTTGATACATTTCTTTCATTTACTGTGGACTTGGGGTGCCCAATAGGATATTTCTTAGGTCTTCCGCATCCTCCTTTTGACCTTTCTTTAACGATTCTGGATTTGGGGTGTCCATTAGGGTATTTCCGAGGTCTTCCAGGTCCACGTTTCGACGAGAGTAGTGTAAGAACCACTACGGCGCCCCCCACCCGGGGACACTATGGCCCCACCACCACACCTGCCGGAGTAGCACGGCTCCGACGTGGGTAAGCGGTGGGGCCATAGCGTTGTACGGGTGCGCCGCCCGGGCGCGCACCCCAACCCCGAGCGGTTTTGGAAGAACCGCTGGTCCCTCGGCAGCGAAATTGAAATTTGGGGGTCAAAAATTTAGACCCCCTCCACTATATATAGTTTTAATTTCCCACCACCACACCGATCGAACTAACGCGGTTCCCGTGTGTACTGCGTATCCTAACCGCTGACCCCCACGCGTGAACGATTTGGGAGACCCGAAATTCCCGATAGCCCGTACACTAGTGATGGCGAGGGAAAAAATTCGCGCGCGTATACCCCACGTAGGTCCTACCCCGACACGGCACTTTCCCAACGTCCCATTCTGCTCCTACACCCCCAATCAATATAATAATCATTCACCTTACCTTACGCACGTTACTCTCTGCTCATGGGCACCAATCCAAAAAAGTCACTCACAGTCTCTTTCTTGTCCACTAGTCACTAAACTTAACTTCCTACGTAGTCTTTTAAAAACACTGTTCTTCACTCAACCACTACGACTCTCTATCCCAAATGTCATCTACCTCCTGGTTGTCATCCGACTCCCCGAACAACGACACCTAGGCCAACTCCTCGTACTCGGCATCCCAGTCGTCCAGCTCGGCCCTCTCCGTGGCCAACCAGCTGGCCATCCGACGCTGGGAATATTCTCCTGGAGGGATACTCATCGGAAACGGACCGTCCGTTTGCCACCAGCCCAGGTGAGGCGGATCGCTTCGCTCTCGATGACGGGTGTCATTCTCCGGGGGTGGTGGAAACACTAACTCGTGTTCCACGCAAAAATGCCACCATCGGTCGGGGAGTTTGGCGTCCAACCCATCGTACCCTGGCCGTAGCTCGTACCGGTCCGGGTCATCTTTGATGAGGATGGTACCACCGACCGGCGTCCATATGAAGTCCTCCGGGTCCCCCGACGATAACGACGTCGATGACGACCGGGTGTCCGAGGAGGGAGTGACGGGGCGCGACACAGTACGATAATATCCGCTGGTGGAGGGTGTCGGCTCGTCCTCTGCGGTGGTGGTGGTGATGGTGGTGATGGTGGTGTTGGTGGTGGTGAACGTCGGCTCGTCCTCGTCGATGGTGGTAGCCGTCAGGGAGGCCACAAAATTTTCCCCACTAGCCCTCATACCTCACACAAAACAATGGTTTTCACTTCACACACAAAAACACTTCAGCACAACTGTGGACTTCTCGCGGCCGCGCTTCAGTAGAGACTGAAAAATAATGGCTGCCTGACTTAAGTCCCCGGTCACCAAGTCGACTACTCACCATGAAACAATGTGCTGATCTTGCAGTTTTGCACGTGCACTCCGACGTCTTCTCCACGGTAACACATCCTAGACGGCGAAGGTCAGACTGGCCGGCTCCAGACGTGCTTACGTTGCGAAGCATGATATCTACACAGACCAGTTGATACCATTTCTCTTTATTTAAAAAAAGTCCATTCAATTTAAATAATTTTATTTTACAACAAGTAGATGATTAATAAATAAATAAAAGTAAAAGAATTATTATTGTCATGAGTGATAGGGTTTAAACTCCGGACAAGATTATTATTATATTATAAAAACGAGTTGTGAAAGAAATGAAGAAATGAATTATTTCGCCGCGGGAAACAACATAGGCATTTTCCGTGGCCTGCCGCGCCTCCTTTTCGGTGTGTTCCCATATGTCGTAGGTGACATCTTTTTCAAAGATGATGGTTGAAGGGGACGTTCCCTCTCCGGCTCCTCTTCTAGAGATCGCGTGCATGATGGGCACCTTTCCCTCGGGGCACACCGCTTCAATTTTGGCAATTTCCAGCTATTTCCCGCCGCGATAGCCGTTGTAACACAACCCAGTAGGGTTTCACTGGCGGAACGTCCATGGACCTCGTATCTGTAATCAAACATAAATATGGATCACTATCACGCATTTTCTAACATATATCGACAATCACAATTGGAAATTTACCATTTTCTGGCTTGCTCGCATGCGACACTATCTCATCCACCCCCTCACGCACGACCTCGCCGGCATAGGACTCGATCTCATAAGTTTGTCGAGTACGGCCACAAGGCCCGTCACGAGTTGTTGTATCAGGCACCCTTTCTGAGTGACTATCACAGGCTGCATCAATCAGGAATGCGCAGCCAGGGGGATATCGAAAATTTTTTCTAATTAGACGCATTTTTTCTATGACGATCACTCTGTATTGTCCCTAATATCGCGTTTGAATTCCCGAACCAAGGCCTTTAAAGCAGCCCTTCGCACTGAATACCCTTCCGTCACACTTGAAATATGCTCACGACCGTTACTCAGAGCCCTTTCAAATTCATCGACTATCACTTCAACAGATACCACCTCGTTTTCAATTCGAAAATCCCACTTTTTCGTCGTGGAATCAGCCTCGCGCTGTTCAACCTCACACCGTCTTCTCCTTTGTAGCCTCAGAAACCTCCGGGTTGTTCCCAAATCCATTAAAAAAATCTAACACCGATCGAGCACTACACCACCGAGCCAGATGAGCATCTAAATGATCGCCATACGCAAAGACCACTACTAACATCACGAGCTCCTCAATTTGAGGTGTAAACAAAAATTCTGCCCGTCTTTTCTTCTATATTTACCCCTCCACGTTATGTGAAAAGTGATATACGTATGCATCACCATTCGCAACAAATGTAATGAAGACGATGAAAGAATGTATGAGGGTTTAAATAATCTAATGCTAAAGGCAAAAACATTGTTCTCCATATTATATATTCGTTCATTATACAATCAATTTGAAAGATGATGTATACAAAAATTAAACGTCTCTATATATGAATTCACACGGGTGAGAAGGGCCCTCCAGAAAACGTATAGATAAACGGCCCTCTACAAGCACTGTCTTATGATAGATATATTCTGCGTGATCGTCCAAAAGTGCTGTAGACACACGGCCCGGGAGGAAAACATCATGCTCAGCACCCAGAGTAGCGATGATTCTTCTACCATATTTGGTGTTACCACTTTTGAATGCAGTAATCTGATGATCCACGCCCAGAGTTAGATCATCAATCCGCTTCACGGAGAGAGCCTCACATCGGGCGATTTTGTTGATACTTCGCTCAGCCATTTTTCAAAGATCTTTTTTGTACTTAAAATGAGCACATATTAATATTGTGAAATAGAATCAGGCGTATGGACGAAATTCACAATTGATTACATACCTTTATTCCTCCACAGTTCGCAAGAAATTTAACGACACAAACACAACAACTGTTGAAAGAGTACTGATAATTCTTGACAATCCCCTCAAATATATACTCTTCTCACTTATTATCAGCCCGTGGATCCGCCAATCATGTAGTCGTAATTAGACTTTCAGCCAATAGACGTAGCCAAATTGATCCCTCAAAAATTTACGGGGGGTGGGTTTCAGTCACAACAAAAAAAAAAGACACGCGCATGTAATTCTGTCCTCACTTCATTTTTTCGCCTTTGGATGGCTTCGTTGCAGTACGTGTTCAAAATATGCAGTTATGATTATGTCTTTTGTCCAAGACAAAATCACAAAATCCGCCGATGACGAATCATCATAAGACATCAGCGTGTAACATTATCCGTGATTCATCAACCGTGTGATTTCCGACGATTTTTGAAATGCTGACCATGCATCACGTGTTCCCAAGTCGCAATTTCATGTTTGTACTCTCTCCGATCGCCATATTTATAAAAACGCTGTCTATTGCAGCTTTTCAGATGTCTTATATCCGTAGTGTGATTCGCTTGAAGATATTATTCGTTGTTTTACACTTGAAAGAGACCGTTTTGAAACAGTAACAACGGAGTGTCAAGACAATCGAAAAAATAGACGATATCTCTATTTTTTATTACAACTGATAGATTTCATTTGCAATCAATACAGAACAGAATACTAGAGCGCATAGTTTGTCATACTCCCTGTTGAGTACTATCTCAGGCTTATCGACACGGGTTCTTGACGTCATACAGAGGAATTTTGCGAGTGGTTACAAGTGCTCTTCAGTTTTCTAACAAACGCGACGCCAGGTGTCTATCATCATTTTTCGAACAATCCAAACGTAAGTATTGTATTTTCATCATTGGTTCATATATATCACAGTTACAATATAAGGTCTACCAGCCCACTGCTTAGGAGTAAGAGAGGAACAGGATCTCGAAGATTCAATATCGTCAGAGGAAGATGATGAGCAGCTTATTCCTCAATACCAAAAACGGCCTGCTGGGGATGCGCTATCTGTAGGACCAGTAAAAAAGAAAAGAGCCTTTCAGCTATGCGTGGACTACGAGAGGATGCGAGTGAAGAGGAACCAAACATTAGCGGTATAATAATAAGCTCTCGATTTTACCAACTATTTTTAAATACGTGCGCTTTTACATTTATTCACTCCAAAAATTTCATGGGTGTTATTTCTAGACGTTTCTCGGTATTTATACCATACTTACACCAAAGAGGAGGAATAAACACTTATTAAACTGTTCAAAGGTGAGGCATTATACATTACAATTATATGAAATAACTGTAGTGTTTGCATTTTGCGTAGAACGTCAAGTAGGAGGGGCAATAACGAGATCTGCTCCAGCAGGCCAACCTAAAAATGCAGAAAATAAGGACAAAACCGACTCTCACGACGATATCTTACCCCCAGGTTACCGCTGCGAAATAATTGCAGAATCATGTAAAAAATACCATAATTTTAAAATGAAAGGTAAGGAATGTGTGATCAAGATATTGGACCCTCCCGCTAACACGAACATGATAGAGTGGGTAGAAGGAGCCTTTCGGGATTTAACAACCCATGTAACTGCTACGTGTCAACCCCACGATCACATAGGGTTTTCAATCAATTTCGATAGGTTAAATCACGGGCCAGTTTGGTCCCGTTTTCGTGCTGCACGTAATTGTGGTGCTAATGACTTGTGGGCCATCGTCAAGGGTATTTCACAGAGCACAGCGGGGCTAACCACGTCAGATAATATTGTTGTTACAGCGGCAATAGTCAGTGGTATTGAAGGTTCAGGGCGAAAACAACTTACGTACGAGGACATTTTCAAGCGTTCTATCCTAACCATTTCCAATATTGATAATCTTTGTCTACCGCGTTCTCTAGTTGTTGCCCAACTTCACGCCGAGCGCAGAGAAATTAGAACGGGCGATGGACAAAGACGATGGAAAGCAATTATTAATAAAACTCGTGATACTCAGCGAAACGAGGCAGTGAAATTAATTCAGCTCAGTGGGGTTCCGGTCCTTGAACACGGTAGTGGAATCACAGAACTTCATGCATTTGAAAATTACTACCTTCCGCGGAAGACAGCCATGGTAGTTTATGAATTTTTAACATTCGGTAAAGGGGGCTTGCCTGTCTTCGATGGTCGTCAGAGGGTTAAAGAATGTCATGGTTCAGTTAAGCACACACTCTTTATATTATATTACGAGCGTACGCAACATTACCAACTCATCCTCAACTTACAAGGGGCCATTGCAGGACGTGGATTCTGTGATCTGTGTAACAGAGAATTCACAGATAACATGATGTAAACGTGAAATAAACCATCACTGTTATATGCTACCGTTGAAGACACGTAAGCAACAACGAGCAATTTTCATATTTTATGATTTTGAAACGCAACAGAATGTCCCTGTACGTGGTGATACAAATACAAAACTGCATATTCCCAATTTCTCCGTTGTATAAAAAGTATGCACACAGTGTTGTCATGACAATAACTTAGATAAAAATTGCTCTAGTTGTGGAAAACGCGAATATGTGCTTCAGAATAAACATACGGCCGTTGCCGGGTTCGTGGATATTGCATTCTCGAGATATCGCTCAATTGACAAAGTAATTTGCATTGCACACAACGCGCGCAGCTTTGATGAACAATTCGTTTTACGCTATTTAGTCAACACCAAAAGAACACGTCTCCCAAGTGTGGTTTTAAATGGTACAAAAATCATGAAAATGGAAGTTGGTAATGTAATTTTTCTGGATAGCTTGAATTACTTTCACATGCCGTTGTCAGCGATACCGAAATCATTCGGTTTCGATAATGATATAGCCAAGGGGTATTTTCCTCACTTTTTTCAACGTACCTGAAAATATTGACTATGTTGGCCCGTTACCAGATTTGCACTTTTTTTCCCCCGGTATTATATTCAAGAAAGACCGCGACAAATTATTGAAATTGCACAATCAAAAACTGAGCGAGAATTACGTTTTTAATTTCAAACAAGAGCTAGAATTTTACTATCAGATGGACGTCACCATTTTGAGACGTGCATGCATTGTTTTTCGTGAATTACTCCTCAAGAAGACAAGAATTTGTCCATTTACCCAATGTAGTACAATTGCATCGGTCTGTTCCAAAGTTTATAGAACTAATTTTATGCAGTCTGACAAGATCGGGATTTTGCCGTTGGGCGGTGCGTACAGGTACACAAGTACACAGTCAAAGAAAGCTATATCATGGTTATTGTTAGTGGAAAGGAATTCTGAGGACCGTATTGGTCATGCTGGTAACGCAAAAGAGTATCGATTACCGTGTGGTGTGATGGTTGACGGCTATTGTGAGAATGAAAACCACCAAAAGAGTGTCTTCCAATTTTACGGTTGCTTCTGGCATGGGTGTACGTCATGTTATAAAATAAATAGACACAGAGAGCTACGCGTAGGGGACTCACTTGATACTCGGTATGAAAGTACAATGCTAACAGCTAATAAGATTCGCAATCTCGGCTACACTTTGATCGAAATGTGGGAATGTGCTTTCGATGAACAGGTGAACAATTCCGTGCATGATAGAAATTTCGTAAACAGTAACCCACTGGTTAAAAATGTAGAATTAAACCCTCGTGATGCATTCTTTGGCGGTCGTACAGAAAATGATGTCACGGTTTACGATACCGGAGACATCGAAAAGATCAAATATCTCGATGTTACATGTTTGTACACGTTCGTGAATAAAACTGGTAAATACCCGATAGGAGACCCCAATGTTTACGTAGATGATGAGTGTGTAGCAATAACAGGCACTAATAACAATGTCGATAATGTGGAGGGCCTTGTAAAATGCAATATTATTGCACCAGTTCATTTATACCTCCCTGTGCTTCCATATCGTGCTCATGGGTGTTTAATGTTTCCGTTATGCCGCTCATGTTGTGAAACATTGAATCAGGATACTTGTGATCATCGATCCGACGAAGATCGGGGATTTACAGGTACATGGGTTGTGGATGAATTGCGAAAGGCCGTTGAAAAGGGTTATCGCGTAGTCAAAATATTTGAAATTTATCAATACGAGATCGTTCAGTACAATCGTCAGAGTAATATAGATGGATTATTCAATAAATATGTGGATACGTTCTTGAAAGAAAAGCAGGAGGCCTCCGATTATCCTCAGGGGTGTTTAACCGATGTAGATAAAAAGGCCTACATACAAGAATATTTTGACAACGAAGGTATCTTGCTCGAGAAACACAAGATAGAGCGTAATCCAGGGTATAGAGCTTTAGCAAAGATGATTCTCAATGCGTTCTGGGGAAAATTTGGGCAACGAGAGAACTTACCACAAACGGAAATCATTGTATCAAGACAAAGATTGTTGGAAATAATCAATAGCCCTGAATTAGTAATTACAGGATTGTTCCCTGTGAACGAAAAAATGATGTATGTAAACTTTATATATGAAAATGAGTCACTTCTTCCCGATACCTACATCTAACGTTGTTATTGCGGCTTACACAGCAGCACAGGCTCGCCTCAAATTGTACAGCAGTCTAGAAAGACTTCAAGAGAGAGTTCTATATTGTGATACAGATTCCATAATATTTGTATCAAAAGACGGCCAATGGGAACCAGAATGCGGTAAATTTCTCGGGGATTTAACGAATGAGTTACTCGTGGGACTTATATGGAGACCAGAAAACAAAAAGAAACACAAAAACCACCTGCGACGGAAGAACCCCAGGGCCAGAATACTGGACCTGGGGGAGAACAACCCAGGGGGAAAAGACCAAGCGGCGCGGCAAGGCGTCGGTTCCAGAAGGAGAGAAGGGCTAACCCAGCCTCAAGCACTCCTTCTGGGACAAACAAGGGTGAGAGTGGAGGCGAGGGAATGCCGGGGGGAGCAGCCGCGAAACGGCTGAAACCCGATGGCACCCCAAGCCCCCACAACACGCGACCTGAGAAAAGGCCCAAGACTGATCTTGGCAGCTACGCTCAGGTCGCAAAGAAAACGATCAGGTGGGCTCTCGTCCCAGAGAACTACCCAGATCGAAAGATCACCCGAAGAAATCAAGGGCCTGAAGGGACTGCTTAGGTCCCAGATCCTCTCCTTACCAGAGGGGACTAAGGCACCGACTTTTGAGGGTGTGTGGGAGAGGGACGGGGCAGCCATTGTCGGCTGCACCGACGAAGAAACGGGGAACTGGCTGAAAGGACTGTTCCCCAAAAACAAAATCGGGGACCTCGTCCTCGCGGTGATGCCACCGGAGGAGCTACCGAAGCGACACCGGGTGGTACTTCACCTCGGGGACGAGGATGTCACCGCCCAGGAGGCAATCGTGCTCATGGGGCGGCAGAACCCCGACCTTAAAGGAGACTGGCTCTTGATTAGAGACAGTGAAACAAGGGGAGCCACAGGCGCCCACTTTGCTGCCCTGATCAGGGATCAAACCCTGCGGGCCCTAGAGGCTTGCAATTTTAAACCTCGCTGCGGGACTCAAAGAGCAACTATTAAGTTGCTCGAGAAGAACCGACATGAGGAGAAGGACAAGCCTATCGACGGGTGAGCCTAAAAATGGTTCATAAGTCGATAGAAATAGTCCAGATTAATCTGCATCACAGTAAAAGCGCCTCAGCAGTTCTTTGCAAGACGCTAGCTGGGGTGCAGACAGCCATAGCCCTAATTCAAGAAGCATGGTTCGTGAACGGGGCGGTAAAGGGCCTGAGGGGGTGTGGAAGAATTTTTCACTCGAACACCCAAGGAAAGAAGGTTAGGACCTGTGTGTTAGTAAAAGGCGCACAGGCGACCTTCTTACACCAACAAAGCGGAGAGGACCTCACGGCCGTGAAGCTCAAGGTCCTCACAGAGAAGAATGAGCCCCTGGAATTCATAGCGGGATCAGCATACCTGCCATATGATTCCATGGAACCTCCCCCAACAAGGGAGGTCGAAGAACTCGTCAAAAAAGTGAAGGACGAAAGGCTGGAACTTCTGCTTGGGTGCGATGCGAACTCACACCATCTGGGGTGGGGAAGCTCAAATACCAATGCTAGAGGAGA
>NW_011887989.1:53866-56109 GCF_000806365.1 Fopius arisanus
GGAGAGCCAATCTGAAGCTTCAAGGCTGGTAAAGATCCTGGGAGGACAGGGCGCCTCTAATCTGGGCTGTCTCATCGAACCGGATGGAAGCTATACCTGGACCACAGAAGAAACTCTCCAACTGCTGCTAGAAGAGCACTTCCCGGAGTTCACGAACTCGGGGGATATAAAACAAGGAACAGAAACCTGTAGAGACACCTACAAGCCGCAAGAATGGGCCTTGGCAGCTAAGATAGTCCACCCGCAAGGGGTAGAGTGGGCCGTCAATACCTTTGAACCCCTAAAAGCTCCGGGACCAGGTGGAGTCTACCCAATCCTCTTGCAGAGAGGGATCGACATCATTCTGGGACCCTTAACAAAAATACTTAGGGCAAGCATAGCACTAAGGAATGTACCAAAAATTTGGGGGAGATCAAGGATTGCCTTCATCCCCAAACCTGGAAAGAACGGGCATATCAAGCCCAGGGAATTCAGACCCATCAGCCTCACCTCCTTCATATTGAAGACACTGGAAAGACTGGTGGATCAACACATAAAGAGCGCACTGCTTCTTGAGAAACCCCTATCACCCTCACAATATGCCTACAGGGCCGGCAGGTCGACGGAAACGGCCCTGCATCACCTACTGGCTAAGATTGAGGAACAGATAGAGGGAAAGGGCTACGCACTCAGCCTATTCCTGGACATCGAGGGCGCCTTTGATCGTACTAAATACGAGATCATAACGAGGGCCATGTCGAGGAAAACTTTTCCAGACTGTATCATTGATTGGACAAAAAGCATGTTGGAGAGCAGGAAAATAACTGCCACACACAACGGCTCACACGTAGAAGGGTATCCGACCAAGGGTTGTGCACAGGGAGGAGTCCTGTCTCCACTCCTGTGGAGCCTAGTTGTCGATGACCTTCTAGAGAAATTGAGAGAAGAGAACTTTCTGGTGAACGGCTATGCCGACGACATAGCCATTGTAGCCAGGGGAAACTTCCTCGAAACTCTAAGAGACAGACAGATCCGTGCTGTGAGAATACTGGAAGAATGATGTAAAGAAACGAAACTTACAGTTAATCCTGAAAAGATGTCTGCCATGATCTTCACCGGAAAATATAAAGTGGTCACTCCACGACCAATTAAAATTCGAGGAGTGGACATCGCTTACGCTAGTTCAGTGAAGTACCTGGGAGTAACTCTGGACACCAAGCTTCACTGGAAACAACACATAACCACACAGATGGGCAAAACATATGCCTCACTCGGGGCTTGCAAAAGATTCATAGGAAGGACTTGGGGTTTCAACCCCAAAATCAGCCTATGGCTATACAAGATGGTATTACTGCCAAGGCTCATGTACGCTGCTGTGATATGGCGGCCCAGGGTAAGGAAGGTTGGGACTAAGAACCAGTTAAATGCACTCCAGGGAAATTTCCTCAGGGCTGCAACTGGGGCGATGAAAACTACACCGACCGAAGCCTTGGAAGTGGCAATGAACACACCACCACTTGATCTAGCTGTGCTGTACAAGGCAGAGGCAACCGCCTACAGGCTGATATGTCAGGGGGAATAGAATCAGTCGAGCGCGGCACATGTCAAGCTCGATATACTGAAAAGAAGCCCCCTGAACATAGATCAGGATAGAACAACCAGGAGGTACCTGATCAGGAAAGGTTTCAAGACCTATATACCTGACAGAGAAGACTGGGAAATGGCAAAACAATCCCCAGGTAGCAATGTAATACACTGGTACACGGATGGCTCGGGCCGTGGACACCAATACGGTGCAGGGATATATAGGCCAAAAGAAAACCACAGAGACAGCTGGTCCATCGGACCCCTGGCCACTGTTTTTCAAGCAGAAATCCTTGCAATCAAAAACTGCATAGGGTTTCTCCTATCAAAACCGACCTCAAGAAAACATATATATGTCTGGTCAGACAGCAAAGCTGCCATCAAAGCCCTAAAGAGACCACTAGGGGCAACCAATAAAATAACTTTGGCATGGGTCCCGGGTCACAAATGGATAAAAGGAAACGGTCAAATGATGACCAGGTCGTGACAGGGGGAGTCCCTTTCGCGACCGGAATGTCTCGAATCAAAAACAAACTCCAGAAGGAACACCAAAGGCGATGGGAGCAGATCACAACCTGCAGAAAATCCAAAGCCCTCATGCCAACCCTAAACAAGGAAAGGGCAGGAAAACTACTCAACATGAAAAAAGAGGAACTGAGCACCACAATCAGGCTCCTCAC
>NW_011887989.1:56324-68734 GCF_000806365.1 Fopius arisanus
ATCTAGACGCCGGGAATCTACTAAAACTGGTGAGAAAAGCTGGCCTAGAATTATAGGGATCAGAAGGACAACGGAGCCACAATAGCCCAGTAAGGGTTCGGTGACAAGAGGGCAGCAAATGCCTATCCGTATTTTTTAACCATAACCATAACCATAACGAATGAGTTGGAAGATTATGGTGAGGGTAGTTATATCAAGCCTTTTGTATAGGGCGGTCCCAAATTCTATGCTTATCTAGTCGAAACAAATACTAACGAGACAAAAGAAGTTTGCGAAGTTAAAGGTATTACATTAAATTTTAATAATAGCCAGCATATTAATTATCAGGCAGTCAGAGAAATGCTGACGCGTGACACGGAGGGTCCAATAGTTTTGTCATATGACGCAATGAGACGTACAGATTTTCACCAGGTAGTAACAAAGAAAGAAGTAAAAATGACTTCTGTTTGTAGCACTAAAAGACAATGTAGAAATGTGTATAGTACCGTACCCTACGGATATGTCTCCAATGAATGATTAATAAACGATATGTGATAGTTCGTAAAAATATGAAACAGTATTGTCAGCGTTTTTACCCAAAGCCCTACCAATGGTATCCCCATTCTTTCATCACGTCTCAGTCTTGGTTATATTTGGGCCGGAGCAACACGTCTGTATGGATATTGTTGTGGATATACAAGGTTATAAAGGACTACATAACCGTTTCATCGCAAAGGAAATCGCGGTAGTTGCACTTAAAGGTGAATTTTCACTGCATTGGCTTCTAAAACCAGGTAACAAATTGAAAATACCGTACAAATAGAGAAAGGAGTATGAATGGGTAACCACACATCATCACGGTATCGACTGGTGCATCGGGAGCAGTGCATTCAACGTGCTAGTTCAAAATCATCTACGCGGTGTAGTGGGCCGTGCAGACCGGATATTTGTACAGGGCTCATGCAAAGCAGATTTCGTCAGAAAACACACAGCAAAAGAAGCTGTAGATCTCACAGGAGAAGAAGACGATTGCCCACCGTTTCGTAAGATGGATAAACCGTCAAATGTGTGTGGTTACCATGCGGCATTGAATGGAAAAAACAGTACCGACCACGTATATTGTGCGCTATCCCAGGCTCATCAGCTTCGTGATTGGATAAACAAAAATTCTTCTGTAGATGCGTGGTTGTTATGATAAAGAATACAGAAATTTCTCACAGGAACACCTTATCTACAGTATTTTTCCGTTATTTATTGTTCATTATCTATACTATAATGTATAAAACCTGATACCCACAGACCTTCACCATCAGTCACGATCATGGATACACGCTGGAAACATCCGTGGACATCTATAATAAGTGGACCCACCGGGTGTGGGAAAACCGTGTTTGTGAAAACATTTTTGCAATATATCCACATACAATGACGGGTTCTCCTATATGCTAGTAGTCATCGATGTTCTCAGTAAATATGCGTGGGTACAGCCTTTGACAGACAAAAGTGCAAAGGTAGTAACCCAGGCATTCAGGCGGATACTTATGAACAATGGACAGCCACGTACCCGAGACTTCTTCAAACAGATCACGGTAAAGAACTTGTAAATTCGGAAGTTCAACAACTTCTAAACAAGTATGTTACTCAATAACGTGTAACACGAAATCCTGATATAAAAGCAGCCATCGTTGAACGGTTTAACAGAACACTGAAGGAAAGATTATGGAGATGTTTCACATATTTCCGTACCAAACGCTACGTCGATGTTCTTCAGCAAATTGTGAACGCCTACAATCATACAAGACATTCCGGGACTCGTTTCCGCCCGTGTGAAGTTAATTGTAAAAATTCCCTGTTAGCAGCAGAAAATCTCTCCAAAAGGCACAGTACTAACTGTAAGTCTATTGAGACTAGACAGCTTAAATACAACTGCGGTGACCTGGTACGGATCAGTGCAGCAAAAGCAGCATTCAAGAAAGGATACGAGTCGGGGTGGAGTGAAGAAGTTTTTACAATCAAACTCGTCTCTCATTCCCGTAACCCAGCAGTGTATATTTTACAAGACCTCAAGGGTGAGGATATTGATGGGATATTCTACGAAGAAGAGTTATCCGGAGTACAGAGTCGTAAAGGAAAAGAATGAGTGACCTGGAGGACAATTTTTCGATTGTACTGCCTAGCAACAGCAGTATGCAGTATTACCCCGATAATAAAACTACCAGTTTCATCACATTTACCGGAGGTTGTCAATTTACCTGGTAGATGGAGTGTAGCTGCCTCGGAAATTCATTTTCCTATGACTTTCTTGCATATACCTAGAAGTAACAATAATCACGTATCACTGGAGAGCAGAAATTATCTAACCCAAGACGAGCGACAAATTGTCAAGCTGAAGACCTACGATATTCTACAGGATGATGATAGTAGTGGTGGTGATACCGTAAGGGGCGGGGAGGGGAATCTTCAACACAGCGTATACAATAGTACTACAGATTTGCTGGATAGTATGAACGACATGCCATTCTTGAAAGACCATATCAAATTTGTTATCAATTGCGGGGGTTACGTCTCTGTAGAACGAACCTGTGGTACTTCTTGTACACATATCTTTCATATTCTGCACTTAGCACCTTTAGTGAAAAAACTTATCGGTTTTGGATCTGAAGACAAAACTGTGGTATTATGTGACCAAACACGTACGTACGACGGTCAGGCACCAGTTTCATTATTACGAGGTCTTCCTCAAAGTATGTACGTATACTCGAATATATGCGAAACCTATATAACCGGTGATGTCCACTCACCATTAATGCGTATTGTACCATTGGACATTGATAATTATAAATACGACGGTATGAAAATCAAAGAATTTTCACCAGCTCTTTATATACCGTTACTACGTACGAAATTTCAAACGATCGAGATGGATATAAGGGATGAATATGGAGCACCGATACCATTTGAACACGGAACGTTAACTGTGACACTTCACTTCAAACTTACCGAATAAAGGCGATTATGAACACCTACATTTTCGACGAGTTACCACAATTTGGAGGGGGATACAGCACAGGTGCGCACGGCGGTATAAGTCGTGTGTACATAGGTAGTGCTAATGAAAAAGGGCATGGCATTGGTACTTTCCTAGGTGGATTGTTCAGACGAATACTACTCCTACTCAGACAAGGAGCATCAGCTGGTGGAAGAGAGGCTCTACGTTCAGGTGTGAATGTCGTAGGTGATGTTCTTGAGCGTGATATACCTTTGAAAGACTCTCTGAGAAGTCGCGTGCGGGAATCGGGTATCAATTTGAAGAGGAGGGCAGAGGAGAAACTTGATACGCTGATGACTGGCTCAGGATATAACACTGGGAATATGGTATCATACTCTGATTCTGCGGTTGGCCGTGCTCCGCGACAGTCCAAACGCCGCAAGTTAACATCTGCAGTGCACAGGAAGAAGAAACCACGGGTAACGAAGAAACGCAAGAGGAAAACTACAAAGAAACGTTTGAAAATTGCAAGGCAGAAGAAGAAATCAACCACATTACGATCAGGTGCCGATATTTTCACCCAAAAACATGGCGTTTTTGCACACTCATTCGTGTGAGGGACTGAAAAGTGAGTTGGACTTATTTTATCTACCCCCAACGCAGACAGCCATAGAATCCTCATGCGATGTACACTATAAACCAATAGCATCACTCGTGGATAATTCACCCATTGAGTTCGATATACCAGGACAAGGTGATGAATACATTGACTTACTTCATACCCGCCTAGTGTTACGTGTTTCGATACCAACCCTAGTAACGGAGAAGAAACCTATACCGTCCGCTACTATCGGAACGGTCAACAATTTATTACACTCATTATTCGATCAAGTGATATCTCCTTCAATCAGAAAGCCGTGACACCTGCCAATAATGCATATGCTTACCGAGATATATATAGATATAGCCTTAGATATATACCTTATATAGAAACACTTCTAAATTACGGTACCGATGCGAAGAACTCACACCTGAGTAGTGTCCTGTGGTCAGATGATACCGCTGGTAAGATGGATGATGTTGATGAAGGTAATGAAGGTTTAGTTTCCCGTCGATCCTATTTGAGTGACGGAAAAACATTCGATGTCACCGGTCGTTTACATTGTGATGTGTTCAATCAAGATCGAGCATTGATAAATGGTGTAAATATTCACATTCGGCTGGTTCGATCAAGAGACAGTTTTTGTTTAATGGATAAAACTGTTCGGTTTTCCACCGAATTCTTCCACACACACACACACACACACACTCAACTCACATGACCATCTCAGCTGATTGAATCGCTCACCTCAGATGACCAGTGGCCTTTTACCTCTGACACCTGAGGCGCCACTTGATGGACAGGTGTAATTGACCAACGCGATGATCGACACCTTCCACCTTGCGGCTTATCACTCTCTCTCATTTGCATTTCGCCGTTCGAGAGTATTTACGCGCATTTCGCAGAACTTCGCTTCTTTCTCCTTAATTAGACCTGCTCATTATTAGTTCTTCTCAGAACTATCTCTATAATTCCTTGAATTATATACCGTTCTTGCTCAGCTCATTGTGACTCATTAAGTGTATTTAGTGACTATTTTATTCATTAAAATTGACTCCTTTTGTGACCACAGCACGCGAGTGATTTATTTGATCCTCTCACGCATCTTCCCGTAATCCAAAATTATCTCGTCCATCGATTAAAAATATCCCCAAAACCAGATTCCGCATCGAACAAAAACAAATAGTGCTTTCACTATCCAAATAACAGAAGCATCATTGGTCATGCGGAGAATGAAGGTGAGTCCTGGGTTATTACTATCTCACCAAAGAGCTTTATTAAAAATAACAGCCAAATATCCTTTGACAAGTGTTGAGGTGAAAAGTGTATCAATACCGTCAGGTGTTCGCGGCCATTCCATGGATAACTTTATAACAGGTCAGCTACCAAACCGAATCATCTTTGGGTTTGTCAAGAATCGCTCATTTGTTGGTGATAAAAGGTTCAATCCCTTCAACTTTCAACATTTTACTCTGAATCATATATCCTTATATGTGGATGGACGTCAAATACCGTCGAAACCTCTACAGCCAGAGTTTACTGGGAAAAATTTATATGTGGAGTCGTACCATACCATCTTCTCAGGCACTGGGATTCATTTTCTGAACGATGGTAATGGTATTCATCATGGAGATTACCCTTATGGGTATTGTCTCTTTGCCTTCGATTTAACACCAGATTTGTCAGCCAATGACAACTCCAATTGGAATTTGGTACGGAACGGTAACATGCGCATCGAAGTGCGATTTGACGAAGCCTTAAGTGCGACAATCAACGCTGTAATTTATGCTGAGTTTGAAAGTGTCATAGAAATTGACTCACCGAGGCAAGTGACCCTGGATTATGCATAAACACCCTACTCAAACGCATGCGCAGACATTTTTTGCAGTGTCAACAGTTTTCTGAAACAACGGATTTGAATCATCGCTCAACTGCCCAGTTGTGCGCGAATATTCAAAGTCGAAACTTGTGAGGAGAGTATAGCAACGGCCTGCCGTAATTCGAATTCGTCTGTAATTATTCATTACGAGGGCTTCGTCGGGATCCATGGTACCTTCTTACCGAAAGAAGTGGCAGTGACCTCAACATCGTCCGATATGATAGATCATTGGGTAATTTAACCTGAATACCAGTATTCGGCGATTCCCCCTAATATTCAGAGGATGAATAAGCAGCTCACAATCACACGTCACGGTATCGACTGGTATGAAGGAGAAGCGTCATCTAAATATGTGTATGCAGCATTACGAGCCATCACGAAAGGAATGACATACGTATATACCTATGGCTGTCAGCAAACGAAATTCACTGCCGCCCTTCTTACCCGAGATGTTATCAATTTGAAGGGTCGCATCAGATCACCACTATTCGCTTGTACACCAGCACCCGTTCCATCATGCCTCATACATAGTACATTGAATCACAGAACCTTTATATGTGCTATGCGCCGAGTCCTTCAAATCAAAGCGTGGTTGACTTCGAACGAGGAAGGGTTAAAGAGTTTAAACGGAGAAGAATTGATTACTGCTGATGAACACGGTACAGATTCTAAAAGCTCTACAGTATATACCGAATCATACAGTCGGTGTGTGTCCAGCGGACAAGATCCCGTCGGTGTCGACGAAACCGATTGCTATAGTAGCGAACACACATGACCACACCCAGCCAGGAGAACACTGGGTCGCCATGTACGTTGATCGAAATGGCAGAGGATGGTACTTCGACAGCTTCGGGTTACCTCCCATCGTGCCCCAGCACGCTGCAAGACTCCGAAAGAACTGTAAACTCTTCAAGTGCAGCATTCGGCAGCTCCAGCATCACGAGTCAAGCGTATTTGGACAATACTGTATACTTTTTCTGCATTGTATGTCTATGCTACTCCTGAGAAGTTCTATTCATAATTCACCGATCGATTCATATCTAATGATCGTCTAGTGCGCGAATAACACAATGCGTTTATGAAGAAAAAACGTGCTAGTATCCCCGAGGGGAAGTTGTTTAGTGGCTGCGGTTATAATTGTACGTTGTGGAATCAAAAATGTAAGTAGTCCATAAGAAAAATGTGTGATTCATGGGTCATTATTTTTTGGGGAAAAAATATATACAATTAATAAGTGAAATTCTGTGTTTTTATTTCCCCAGTGTGATAGCCACTATGACGCATCCACAGCATTCACAGTTACTCCCACACCACCGCTCACTCGTGTTGGAGTCGTGCTACTCTGACCAGTGCAGTGGTGGGGTTGGAGTAACTCTGGGTAGGGGGCGCCGTAGTGGTTCTTACACTACTGACGAGATTTTATTGTTATTTATTATTTCAACATCTGATATAACTGAATCCTGACGAATATCAACTGACTTGATTATTTCCTTTGATTCCTTGTAATTTTGACAATTTTTATGCTTATTATTTATTTCAATTATTCCACCACTTTCATTGTTTAATTCGTTGAATTCATTTAGCTTATTTAACTAGTTATAGACCCGAGCGGTTGGGTTCGATGGTAGGGATAGATCACTTGTAGATAATTAGAAATGAATATCTCTCAGGGAGATTCAACTTTTTAACGATTCAACGATTTATTCAATAAATATAGTCTTTGATTAATGCCGTAAATATCAGGCAATATGAATTACAAGAAAGTGACTTAACGAATAATCGGATTACTAATTGTCTGTGTCTGACAACCTGACTAACTGACCCAGTGGCAACGAACTCACGAGCTTATATTTCATCGTGGATTCGACTGCAACAAGTGTTCTATCTTTGTTTTACATCTGGAGAGACATCGGGTGACGTCCCAGGTGTACGTAAAGGCCATAGCTGTTGATGGGGCGAAGTGCTGACACTGCACCCCAGTGATCCACATTATGACGAATATATGTGGACTTAATCCACAAATATTTTTATTTTATTTTTTATTTTTACATTTTTCCTTTTCCTATTACCATTGTTACCATGGTTTGATAGGCGCCCCTTCGTCTTAGCCTTTTAGCCTCTCCTACTATCCTCTCATTAGCCTCTCCTACTATCCTCTCATTAGCCTCTCCTACTATCCTCTCATTATTTTTGCGGTAGCATGGGCCGACTTTCTGTACTGCGCCCATTTGGCGTGTACTGAGGGAAACCATGTAAAACCTCAGTAGCGCAGCCGGCCGGTACTGCGGGGATTCTGCTGTGTTCATCAGTCACACTGACTCGGTGAACACACCAGCTCTCCGCACCCGTCCCTGACGGCGGCAGTCTACACGCCGATGGGTGTGACTAAGCGGGCACCCATCCAAGTACTAACCCAACTGAGCGTTGCTTAGCTTGGGTGATCGCCGGAGTCACACACCGCCCGCGTAGCTACTGTCGCCGCTTTAATCCACAAATATTCGGGATAGTTTATATTACAACATTGACATTCTTTGATTCGATTTTACATGCTTTGGATATTATGTGCCACTTCGCGTGTCGTCATATTATCCAGGCCAATGAGAAATTACCTAATACTATTTCTTAATTTAATGGTATTTCTGGGGCATAACAAACTTATTTTTCTTATTTGACTCATTTTCATTAGTTAACTCGTTTTTCTCATTTAAATCGTTATTTTTTTCAGACTCATTTTTCTTATTTAATTCATTATTTCTTTCAGACTCATTTTTCTCATTTAATTCATTATTTTCTTTGAACTCATTTTTCTCATTTGATTCATTTAATTTATTTGACTCATTTGATTTGTTTAACTCATTTGATTTTTCGTAACTCTGACGGTGTTTAATTTTATTGTCTGTTTCATTAATTTCATGTGATGCTTAATTCACTTGTTCATTTTCATTATCATCCTCATTGCCCTTAGTGAACATTACCATTTTTGATTCACGTGGTGTACTTATACCCGGTTCGTAACCTAGACCGAAATGATCTTCTTTTGGTTTTTGTTCCCATAAATTTCTCAATCCTTGATGGGTTTTCTGCGCTCTTAATTTCCTCTCTTGTTTAGAGGTATCATTACCGGATCGCGTTACTACGTGTATCGATTCAATTTGTTTAACAGAATTCCAGGAATTATTAATTAACAGGAATTAATTTTACCTGGTTTGTAAATTACATCGAAATCGTATTCTCCTAAGGCAAGTCGCCATTTCATTACCCGATTATTGACTCCATTGGCTGTTTTGAGCCAAACCAAGGGTTTGTGATCTGTTATCAAAATGAATTTTCTTCCGTAAATATATGTTCGGAATGCTTGAACGCTATGCATGATAGCTAAAGCTTCTTTTTCATACGTTTCATAATTAATTTCCGGTCCTCTTAGAACTCGCGAAGTATAAGCGATGGGTAGATCGTTTCCGATTTTTCCTTGAGAAAGGACTCCCCCGACTGCTTCTTTAGAGGCATGAGTTGTTATACCGAAAATTTGATCGAATTTTGGGTATTGCAAAATTGGTGACATTATTAGCTTGTTTTTCAATCCCTGGAAAGCTCTTTCTGTTTCAGAGTCCCATTCAAATTTAGTGTCTTTTTGTAATAATCTCGTGAGCGGTTTGGCTATTCCACCATAACCTTCAATGAATTTACGATAATATCCCGATAGTCCCAGCAATTCCCTTATTTTTGTTTGACTCGTAGGTGTAGGGAATTTTTCAACGGCTTCAATCTTTTTTGGATTTGGCCGGAGTCCATCTTTCCCGATTATGTGTCCCAAAACGCAACTTCTCGTTTTAAAAATTCGCACTTATCGGGCTGTAACTTGAGATTTGCTTTTCTTAGTCTTTGTACCCATAATTCATATTTTCGCGTGTGATCTGCTAGATCAGGGCTGGGCAAACTCTGCTCTGAGAGCAAGTCGTGTTCCCGACCTCTATTAGTGCGTAACAAAGGGTAAACGAAAGCCCATTGTATCGGGTGATGGGCCTTTATGACCCAGATCGTAAAACCCTTCTCCTCCGCTGAGATCAACCGAAGTGGGGGTGACGCTTAAGAAAAGGAAAAGAGGAGAAATTAGACTCAAGTAAAGGAAACGCAGCGAAATAAGTCGATCAGAAAAATTTCAATTTTTTTTCATGTGTGCATTACAAAATAATCAGATGCGCGACAAGTTTTACCCTTCCGGAGGATAAATTCTTGCCAGACGCTTCATGGGATACTCCCCACCTTAGTACCTGTGAAGCCCCCACTACTGCCCCCACTATGCTAGTACTAAGACCCTTATTATTGAAATGGTTGTAAACTTTATTGGATTTCTAATTCGAGTTTATGGCTCTGCTCCGAGCTACCTGGACATTGCCCATGCCTGTGCTAGATTGTCTGCGTAAATGACAATGTCATCTAAGTATACAAAGAGCTCAATTCCTTGCAACCCAGTTAGAACTGTATCCATAATTCGCTGGAAAGTAGCCGGTTCGTTTTTCAATCGCATTGGCATTCTTTTGAATTCGTAATGCCCGAATGGTGCTGTGAAAGCAGTTTTGTGTCTGTCTCTTGGATCCATCTTGATTTGATAGAATCCTTGAGCCAAATCAAACACAGAAAAGTATTTTGCTCCTCCCAATTGATTCAATATTTCTTCGATGTTTGGTAGGGGATAAGCATCTGCGATTGTCAACTCATTTAATGGGCGAAAATCAATTACTAAACGCCATCTATTATTGCCTTAAGAATCAGGTTTCTTTGGGACAATCCATACTGGACTACAATAGGGTGATTTTGAAGGACGTACGAGCCCTTTCTTTCGTAATTCTCCAACTTGAACGTCGATCTCGTCTCTCAATGACATTGGTTGTCTGTATTGTTTAGTGTGAACCGGATGTGGATTGGTTGTAATTATTCGATGGGGATGTAAGCTAGTTGCAGAGATTGGTTCGTCTGGTAGTTGGTAAACGTCCGATGATTTTAATAATAAATCCTTGACGTAAGATGATTCTTCGTCATTTAAATGTTCTAGTCTTAATAATTCCTTTAGTTTATCAAATCTTTCATGTTTGTTTGTAATAATTGTTGGCTCTAGATTTCCTGGAATGTCAAGTGTGAGTTGTGTCCCGTCTTCATTTATTCCTTCTGCGTCTCTTGTTTCTGTCGTAATTTTAAAAATGGTTTCACATGTTTGTTTAAAGTCAGCTTCGTATGTGGATTGAAGGTTGTTAGTGGTTGTTTCGAATTCTCTTTTGAGATCAGGGCAGGGGGGTGTAACTCGACTTTCAGCGTGCCACACATATGTCGTTTTCCGCTTGGTGGCGCGTCGAGCACTAGTACGGGTAGGAGGCGGGGCTACGGTATGAAATATTGAGAGTTCTACGAGACTTTTGTGTTTTGAATAGTTTTTAAATAAATATTGAAGTTTTCCCTCGTAGATATCGACTTATAGCAGGGTGGGAGAAAATCAAGTTTCCTGGGGTAATCAAAAACGATTTATTCGTTGCACTAAATAGCTATACAAGGCACATTCGTTTTTTGTATCATACATGTAATTATAGTATCATTGGATCAGGTTTTACAAAGTTTAGCAGCTTTCTTCTTGGCTTGATTTAACTTTTCTTGTTCGTTGTTGATACGATTACCGTATCGTATCATTCTTTTCATGGTGAAGTGTTATATGCTGTACATGATTTTCTGCGAACCATGTTCCTTGCAGGGGAATGAAACTTTATTGGACTCAAGAACATCATTCAGGATTGCTTCAAATGGATTTTTTGAATCGCAATATTTTTGGAAGAGACTTTCCAAATGTAGTATGAATCGAAATAAATGAGTATTTGGGTGATAACAAAGAGATTCGAGAGAATATTGAGTTAATGCTGCTTCTGGAAGCTTTGGAATATCAGAAGCTTCGAGCAAAGCATTTTGGCAGGAGAGGCATTTCTCAGTATTCATGATGCGATACATTAATTCAGATGTCATGCAATACAAAAGACAGTGCGTAATTTCAGGCTTAGCATAATCATGCTCGACGATATCTTCCATGCTCCAATCTTCGTTTTTAATCATATCGTCCAGTTTCTTCAGCACATCTTTTTTTTTATCAGTCATACCGCCCTTAGCAAAGACAGATTTTAGATCCGACATAGTGAAGAGTGGTTTCTGGGAATCATTTCTGATAACGGAGCAATTGCCAGTTCTTGGGGGCTTCAGGACACCAAAAGTGGATAGAATTTTATACAAATTAAGGTTGTTGTATCATAGATTGCTTTTTTCGACAGTTTTCGATTAAACTTTTCCTGTGAATAGTTAAAACAATTAGCGGTCCAACAAGCCCTCTTTAATTAGGGTCCATAATCTGTAACTCGAGATATAAATTTTTGAAATTTTTTCGATATTACATTGGCTTAAAGGCAATTCCACCGATGGGAATTTTTTCAAGCTCAACCACTCGACAGTTTTTTATGAAAAAAATCTATATCGGAGAACAAGTACTAATGAATCAACAGAAAAAAAAAAGAAATATCTGTATAATCTCATATCGGAGAAATTAATTAGTAAAATTTGATTATTGCCAAAATGGGGCGGAGCAACTGAAGGGGCGGAGCGCAGTACGAGAAATACAGCGGCTGACTCAGGCGCGGGCAATTTCGAAAAAGTTAGGTTATGATGCATAGGATATTCAAATCATGGAGTCATTGTATTTTCTATTGATTCACTTTTATTAACTGTTATAATACTTAAACGCTTTAACATAAACAATATTAATAATCTTTGAAAAGCGATACAATTTTATCAATCACCTTCTTATTTTTAGTGACACGAGGTTTGTTCATGTCATTTTTTTCCCCTAACAATTGCAACAATCCTCCTTTCTGTTTGCTTGCTGCCAATAAATTTTCAAATGTGATGTCAGCATTGGCGATTTTTCTAATCAT
>NW_011887989.1:70072-73520 GCF_000806365.1 Fopius arisanus
TGTAATAAATTCATGGGTAAACTAACTATTCACGGAAAATTTGATCGAATTTGCAGAGGAATGACAAGTCGGGACATACTTTATAATCGATGTTACCCGGAGAAACGCCTTGCATCTCGTTGTTGCCATTCAGAGCGTCAAAGAGATCATTCATCCACTTGCAGAATTCAGCTGTCTCCTCACTATCACGTAATTCAGGAATATTTCTCAAGATTTTCAGTCCTCGATGGACAGAATCACTAGATACCTGAAAAGTGTATAACCCATTTTTGAATATGGGAGAACATGTGATATTACTGAGTGAAAAAAAAAATTAAGGAATAGGAAAGTCTGCACCTGTGTGGCACGAGAAACTCGCATCTTCGCAGCATTATTTAAGTTGATGTGATGCCGAGTCAGCTTGGGGCACAAGAGCAATTGGCTCTGACCAATTTTCCGGTCCTCCTCGTGTAGAGTTCGAATGTGGTCCGATTTTATTTCACTAGTTTTGGGTGCCACCTGTAGAGAACTAAAAATATGAGCTTAGACAGAAAGAAATGCTATGAAAAATACGAGTTTTGACGGTGCTACATACTTTCAGAGTTCCCTTGGCCTCTAGACGATTTCTTACGCATTTCAAGAGGTGGAGTGTGTCGGAGAAAACGAAAATTTTCCGTCTCGAATCCATTGGATGGTGAAAATAACTTTTTGGTTTCTCATATTTCCCACTCACTTTCACATTATCATTTGACCAAAATTTACGATTGGTTCGGGCACCATCTGTTATCACGCCATGGATCTTGGCTCCAGCACCCTCCATCAAAACGATGGCTTTCATTATTAGAGGAGCGAGAATATCTCCCTTCACAGGTCCCTTGGATGCAAAGACAGCTATGGGCTGTGTATAATTATCATTTAAGGGTTGGAAAAGAATAACCAGACCATGGTTCGCTTTCTCCTGCAATGTTGATGATTGACGACCATCCTCTCCGAAATCTTGTAGTCCCGTCCACGATAGATTTGTTGTGTTTTCAGTCACGCTTTCCCGAGTAAACATTTCATCCAGCAGCAAAAGTCCATGTCTTTGTTTTTCATCCTTATATTTGAGGGATTTTTCAAAAAGCTCAAAAAATTTTGGGTCAAATCCACAGCCTGGATTGATTTTCGATAAATACCTAGAGTGTGGATACCATTATTTGTATATTTTTCAACTTCTGACATGACATTTTAGGGAAAAAAATAGGAGGATGTAGAGAAAATGTGGACCCCTTGGGCACGCCTGGACTTGACTCAATTTAGAAAGATCTACATTTTGCTCTGCGCTCCCTCATAATAAGTAAAATGACTTTTAAAGTAAAATGACTTTTTCCTACCTGCGGACCGTTCGGATGGAAAGCTGTGGCAACATTTCACTTCTGCTTAAAAACTTGTACATCGCTGGGGACTTCATATGCAGCAGTAGCGCTAATACCATCCATTCTTCTGAATAACGTTGACCAGTGGATGACTTATATTGAGCAGAAGCTACCATTTGTTCCAGTAGGACGAATTGATTGTTGGAGATTCGACGGGTGTCCAAACGCTCTGTCAGTTTTTGTTCCTTAATTCTTGCCACCTTCAGCTGGCATATTTCCAACTCTTTCCTCAGTTCCTCCAGTGTCCGAACGGCCAATTTCTGTTTTCTCATAGAACTATAGAGTCGTGTTTTCATGCACAGCCACTGACAGCGGATTTTGGGAGTCAATGTTATTTTGTTTTTCTTGGGGGCCTCATTTTTATTCAATCTCTCGATTCGTTTTGCCACTGTCTTCTTCGCTTTCCGGTCATAGAGGCAACGATTTCCATGTGTGATGATGAGAGGACATGCCACGTGTCGCCAGGTACCACCGGCATCTTTCTTCACTGTTTTAGAATCGATCACTGGCATTTTATCTTGGGCGTGCAAACCACCACAAATTTTAGTCTGATCCACCATTGCAATGATATCTTGTAACATTCCTAGATTTTTCACAACCGAATCACAATGCAATTCGTGCAAATTGATCTTTTCTTCCAAAACACTGACTTCCACTCGCAAGTCGTTTCGTATTACAATTTCTTTTTGCGTGTAGGTTTTACATTGGTTGTTTAAAATGATGAACTCCCGTTTAGCAATGACCAAAATAGCTTCATTAGGATGAGTTAAGTACTCCAAACTCCAGCCTACTGGAACATTAATTTTTAATGCCAGATCTTTCAATTTTAACTTTCCCAACTCGTTCGATCTCCTCGGATCTCCTGATGATCCATCTGGAGGCGAGTGGATTGGGCTTATTGCGAGTCTGTGAAGAGTATCCTTATCATGTTTGGAGCGCTCTGAGCTGTCAATGGGACTTGAAGTTTCGGAATTTCGGAGCTGGAGGTTCGATTCAGGAGATTCAGGAGCACTGGGTAATGCGGTTTCGTGATTGTCACATCCATTCCATTCCGATCCCTTCGCGATAAACTTGGAATCGGTGACCTTAGAAGAATCGGTAACGTCAATCGTCCACTGAAATTGTGAAGGGATAGCCCCTTTTTCAAGTCGAACACATTTATATGGGATTCTCATTAAAATAGTCCCATCCGGTTTCTTCATCACTTTATGGGTCTCCACTTCACTTGACAGAAAGTGGTTGTCACATATCGGGTCACCACTTTTTAGATGATCTAATTTAGTTGCACTTTTCCATGCCTGCAAAATTCGAGGGTCTTTTGGCGTAGAGAAACAAAGCCCCTTGTCGGGGTTGGAGTTTTATCCAACTGTTCAGCCCGAATTTTACACCTTGGCATTTTTAAATATTTTTGTTTCACCGAAACGAGCGCGGTACAGTAACTTCCTTTTTTTAAATACTCCGATAAAAAAAATACTCCGATTAATAAAATTTTAAATACTCTTGGGGTTAGGGTGTACAATGAAAATACAGGACTGGCGACAAGGGCGACACTCTACGACCTAGTACACCCGAGTGACATAACTGGTGTAGCGCTATTCTATAGATAATATGCATGTGTTACACCCCTTGGATCAGGGTCTTCCATGATTTCATTGAATTCTAATAATTCCAATTGGGGTAAAATGATTTGAACGGCTTGATCGGTGGTGTTGAAAACCTTAAGATAAGCGATTCCCCCATGATTAGTCACTAGACAATTTCCCGCGAAAATATTTGGAGCGATCTTAAGTCGCGGAATCCAACCTTATTTAACTTCGAGGTTTTTAATTTTGGGTGTGTTCCGCCAGGGAACAGTACAAGTCCAGTAATCGTGATTTCTAGTGCATTTTAGATTTGGTAACTAGAGGTTGGTACTGTTACTGGAGTTGTGTTTCACACGGCTAGTAACAGTAACAAGTGATGTCACTAACTAATAAACAGTGTTCAACGCTGAAGTCTTCCGTTAAGGCCCGGATGGAGGGAATTTTTTCTTGATTGGCGATTTTACGCCCTCC
>NW_011887989.1:75605-77223 GCF_000806365.1 Fopius arisanus
ATTTTTTCCTTCCACTCATTTAACCATCAACCCTCTATTTTACCCTGCCAGACTCATCCCACCGTCAACCCTCATTTTCCCCATGACTCATTCCACCCTCAACCATCATTTTTGCCGACTGAATTCATCCCACCATGAATCTCCTTTGCACCCTGGCACACTCTTCCCACCCTCAACCCCTAATTTTTTTCCAATGCACTCAGTTCACCCTTCTATTTTTATTTTTTTCCAATACACTGATTGGACTCCGCAACTCCGTCTAATCATTCCGTGAATCAATCTGCATACACCTGTGGACCGAGGGTTAGTGAGGGTGAAAAAAAAAATGTCGAAATTTATAGGTACAGATCGACTCAGAATCATCGCCTGTGTCGATTTACCTCCCCCTGTGGAGACATTTTTTGTTATCCCATCGGTCATTTTGAGGGAGGGTTAGTGAGGGTGAAAAAAAAGGTCGAAATTTAAAGGTACAGATCGACTCAGAATCACCCCCTGAGTCGATTTAGTTACCCCTGTAGAGACTTTTTTTTTATCCCATCGATCATCTCAAAAGAGGTTTAGTGATGGTCGAAAAAAGTGGATTCCACATTTGGATACATCTCCCCCCCCCCGCCACCTCGCCCCCTCTCCGCCCTGTTCAGATATAAATCTCTCATGTCACTTAGTGGCATAGGGAATGAAAAAATTTTCCGGCGCCTCGAAAGCCCCACTGTCCAATGTTTCCCTGGTTTCCAGTGATTGCCGTAGTTACCGACAAGGCACCGCTTGAGATCAAGGTTCGGTTCTTGACCGCGAAGTAGGAGGGCGTAAAATCGCCAATCAAGAAAAAATTCCCTCCATCCGGGCCTTAACGGAAGACTTCAGCGTTGAACGCTGTTTATTAGTTAGTGACATCACTTGTTACTGTTACTAGCCGTGTGAAACACAACTCCAGTAACAGTACCAACCTCTAGTTACCAAATCTAAAATGCACTAGAAATTACTATTACTCAACTTGTACTGTTCCCTGGCGGAACACGCCCTTTGCGATGCATCACAGAACAATAACGCGCAGGTACCAACTGTGACATACACCGTTTTTTTTTGAGAGAGAGAGAGCCGCGCCCAACCCGCGAATCCCACACCAGTGGAGGAAATTTGATAATTAATTAACCAGTGACATGAAATCACGATTTCGCGATTGTCCCGGACGGACCGGAGGTTACGTTAGGACGGTTTAGAATTTTTAGGATTTTCCCCGCTAATTCCGGAATTAGCAGGAGATTAGGGAATTTAAGGGAATTTACGGGGGGAAAAATTACATGGGTTATTCCCTGCCGAATCAGCCGGAGCTTAGAGATTTATTAAGGAATGTTTAGGGTTAGCCAAGGGTTTTGGAATCAGCGATTAGGGGAGGACATCGTGTCGGTCCTCAATCTCGTCGCGGAAGAGGGATAAAATAGAATTATCATCCGACGTAGACTTGGGGGTTATTCCGTTCGCGAAATCTTCCCGGGATGAACCGTCTGGCTGCGAGTGCCAGCACCCCTAAAAGAGGGATCCGTGAGGAATTTTATTTACGGGTTAGTGTTGGAAGGTCGGTGGGGGTGTTACGACCGACACCTCCCCGAATTGCCGT
>NW_011887989.1:78268-80722 GCF_000806365.1 Fopius arisanus
ACGCCTCTTCCAGGCTCGCCGAGAATTTTCTCGGTGATAGAAAAATTCATAAATAAGTAATTTAATTCAATTTTTCCTTGGGGATTAATCCCGGACCTCTCCCGAGGGCCCGCGGAATTATGTGAAGTTGGAATTCTGCAATCCATCCATGGGAAAAGTTTATTATTTATTATTTATTGTTAGTTATTGTTAGTTCCATCACGTTTCCCGCAGCAAACTGATTCTCATCTCTTTGGCGCTTATAACAAATTGTCTCACTATGGCCTGGTTTTTGACAATATTTACAAATTTGAGGAACATAGAAACAATGTTTCGCAATGTGGCCTGGCATTGAACAGTTGTAGCAAACAACAGGGTTTGGATTGTTTGGAGATAATTGGTTTGGAACCGATTGTTCCATCCCGACAGTTCCCAGCTTGGGACAACCTTTCGCGATGTGATCTTGTCCATTACAAATTTGACAAACTACTGGAAGTTTGGATTTTGGCTGGTTGAAATTTAGATTATTTTGGTTTGGTCTCCCGATAATAGTCCAATATTTCAAGGCATGATGTCCAGGCTTACCGCAAACCTGACAAATAATGCGTTGATTTGATGCAATTGTAATATTTCAGTTGTTAACCGGTACCGAATTTGGAAATCCCCCTTGTCTAGTGAGGAGAACCTGATTTGTGGGTATTGATTTTGAGTTGGTTGTGTATCGTTGTTGGCACTGAGATGCTTCGTGATTTGCCATTCCACAAATTTGACATGTAATTTTGTTGTTAGATTTATTGATTTGATCATTCGAATTTATTTGACTGGTTTCACAAAATAGTACAGATTTAGGTTTCTTGTTTTTTTGTTTATTTCGCAGTTCCAATTCTTTTTCTAATTTAGCTTCCGCTTTTTGTGCTTCATTAACAGCATCTTCAAATTCGGTTGGGAGATTTTTTATTTCGTGTCGGATTATTCGGAGCAACCCATCACTAACAGTTCCAAGCATTTTTCTCGCGATTATTTCTTCATAATATGGAATAATATTAGCTCTTTCAGTTTTACAAGTCTCAATACACAACCGACCCAGAGATCTTACGCGCCTGGCAAAAGCAATGATCTTTTCATCTTCATTTTGATAACGATTGGCAAGGTCTCCTTCTAATTGATCGACGGTTTTCGCGGGAATGTATACTCGTTTTAGTTGGTCATAGAGTTCTTGACATGTTGTAAATTGTAGCCCGGATATTGGTTCTCGCGCATCCTTTTTGAGTTTAATGCGCAATTGTTTAACCAATTTTTCCTCTAATGCGGGCGCAACAAAATCGCGTGCTTCCTCGCATTGTTCGATAAATTGTAAAATAGTCATATTTTTCCCATCATAATTAGATACGAATTGCAGTGCCTCTTTTACCGTACCATCAGCATTATTCAGGGCTATAGTAGCGGATGTGGATTGATTTGGGGTGTTCAGTACGTTAGAGTTATTTCGGAGTGGATTTTCACTTCTCGATGGGTCTTTAAGATAATAATTTGATTTAAGGGCTTTTCTCACCTGATGAGGTGTCCTTTATTGGTCCAAAATCGGGAGAATTCTTTAATTGTTTTATTTCAATTCCCAAGTATGGGGTAGAAAAAATCTGGTCACTTGTTTGAATCGTGTCACTGGTGAATTTTAATTTTTGAATATTCAATATTTCTTCAACGGAATTGTTCTTGAGACATGTATTTTCATTTTGGGAACCGGTTTTAAAGTGCGGATTGAAAGTTCTTGGTTTAATCAGGGGCGAATTTGATTCTACGATTGTCTCAAACAAATCGTCATCAACATTCAATTCCTCCTGTTGTGGATTTTTTTCGTTATCACTATCGGTTGAAGAAATACTCTCCTTTTTTCGATAGGAGAATATTGGTGAAAGACCCGGACGTATGGGATTCACCGGAACACAAAGATTCCCTGAGATAAGTGGTGGGAAAGAGGCGTTAGAAAGAGATGGTGGTTCAAAATTTACGAATGAATCTAATGAGAGTGATAAACTTGGTGGATTAATTCGTATTGAGCCCCTTTGTTCAATTGGGTACGTGATTTCCGATTCAGAATTGACTGAACCTCGTCTTAAAGATGGTCGAACTTTAGGAATATATGGATTTATGCGTAATTCTTTCGTTTGAATTTCAATATCCTTAAGTTCCTTAATTTGTCTCGGTTTTGTAATTAGAGTAGTTAATTGAACTTCAGGATGTTCCTCATCATATTTTCTAGTTACTGGTCGATTTGTTGGGTCTGTCATTTGTCAGATTTTCTTTTAAGGTTGTTGTATCATAGATTGCTTTTTTCGACAGTTTTCGATTAAACTTTGCCTGTGGATAGTTAAAACAATTAGCTGTCCAACGAGCCCTCTTTAATTAGGGTCCATAATCTGTAACTCGAGATATAAATTTTTGAAATTTTTTCGATATTACATTGGCTTAAAGGCA
>NW_011887989.1:81800-84167 GCF_000806365.1 Fopius arisanus
TTTTTTTTTCTGTTGATTCATTAGTACTTGTTCTCCGATATAGATTTTTTTCATAAAAAACTGTCGAGTGGTTGAGCTTGAAAAAATTCCCATCGGTGGAATTGCCTTCAAGCCAATGTAATATCGAAAAAATTTCAAAAATTTATATCTCGAGTTACAGATTATGGACCCTAATTAAAGAGGGTTCGTTGGACAGCTAATTGTTTTAACTATCCACAGGAAAAGTTTAATCGAAAACTGTCGAAAAAAGCAATCTATGATACAACAACCTTAAATAAGGATCCTACTCAAGTTTCCTTATTAGTAGGGATTTTTGTTTTCTTCAAATTTCTTATTCAAATTCTCAGGCATTTATAAATCCCGGACGAGCCCCCACTTTGTTACGACATGTTTTCAATAAATATTTGATAGTGATTATCAAATAAATAATGCAAACTATGCGTATTATGTTCTCCTGTTTTAAGCCTACCTTTCGGAAATAGCTTGGGGTCGGAGTAAATACCAAGAGGAATTAAATAAGAAATGGATAATCTTCCTTCAGAACTTCAATTATTTATTATACATGATAATAATGGAAAATCAAGGGAACTGGTCCCATCAATCTAAATTTTTAAATTCAAGAATTAAATCAGTTTAGAACTTTAACTTGACGAGGAGCGATTTCCTTGAGAACAATAGTCCTTAAATGTGAACAATATAATTCTCTGACAGTGTTAACGGAATTTCATTTTCCTTTTTATATTTGATCTCTTTAAATAATACAATTTATTCCTTTTTGTTTGACCATCCTTAATTGAATTTCATTTGATATATTATATTTAAGGAAACCTTTAATATTAAATAAACTCTTCTAAAGCGTTGCTCTAGCAGATCTCTGAGATTTTCCTTTTGGAGGTCCTCGATTCTTCCCTTCCTTTTTAAGAAAAGTTAAATTAATTAATAAATCGCGAATTTTTAATAAACTGATTAATTAAGATTCCATAATTTAAGTTATAATGATTCGTGTGATTTAATTAATTATTTGGAAAAATCATTTAATTGAATAAATCACAAAATGTTGGAGTAATTGATTGATTAAAATTTTGATAATTAATTTATAATAATTCACGTTAATAATTCGGAATGATTTGAACAACTCGCGTTATTTAATAAAAAAAAATCACTCAATTGATGGAAAAATTGAACTTCAAATTTTAACTTAAAATATTTTGCATTATTAAATTTCAATTTAGTTTAACTTGGTTTAATTGGGTAATCATAAATTTTTTTGTAAATAATTGATTAAATTTTTGCAGATCTAATAGAATGATTTGCATTATCACAAATTTCCTTATGAATAATTAATTAAAAATTCAGCTGCAGTTGAATAATCCGCGCTGTTATTTTTTAATTTCAATTTAATTATTTAATCCGGTAGTCACAATTTTTTCTTATAATCAACCATTTAAATTTTTAAATTTAATAGAATAATTCGCGTTCTCAGGAAATTTCCTTGACCAATAATTAATTAAAATTTCGATTCCAAATTGAATAGTTGCGTTGTTGCAGATCATTTATTGTCGATTTTTATTTAATTTAAATTTTCGGAACTATTTTAACTAAATATTCACGACTGAATTAATTTATTGTTGATTTTTAATTAATTAATCTTTCGGAGTTAATTTAATTAAATATTTGTGACCGGATGAATTTATTATTGATTTTTATTTAATTTAAATTTTCGGATGCAGACTAGCCCGATGCAGACTATGCCTTGAGGCAGACGAGGACAGCCTGCACATACTTTGTAGCTGCCCTGCACTGGCTACAACAAGGCTAAATTGCTGGGGAACCGCCTTCCCTAGCATCAGCTATGTAGCGGATCTAGACGCCGGGAATCTACTAAAACTGGTGAGGAAAGCTGGCCTAGAATTATAGGGATCAGAAGGACAACGGAGCCACAATAGCCCAGTAGGGGTTCGGCGACAAGAGGGCAGCAAATGCCTATCCGTACTTTTTTAACCATAACCAACCAAGAAATTTTCGGAACTATTTTAACTAAATATTCGCGACTGAATTGAATTATTGTTGATGTTTAATTAATTAACCTTTCGGAGTTAATTTATTTAAATATTCACGACTGAATTAATTTATTGTTGATTTTTGGTTAATTAACTTTTCGGAGTTAATTTAATTAAATATTTGCGACCGGATTAATTTATTATTGATTTTTATTTAATTTAAATTTTCGGAACTATTTTAACTAAATATTCGCGACTGAATTAAATTATTGGTGATGTTTAATTAATTAACCTTTCGGAGTTAATTTAGTTGAATATTCGCGACTGGATTAATTTATTGTTGATTTTTGTTTAATTAACCCTTCGG
>NW_011887989.1:84612-94936 GCF_000806365.1 Fopius arisanus
AATTAACCTTTCGGAGTTAATTTAGTTGAATATTCGCGACTGGATTAATTTATTGTTGATTTTTGTTTAATTAACCCTTCGGAGTTAATTTAGTTAAATATTCACGACTGAATTAATTTATTGTTGATTTTTAATTAATTGACCTTTCGGAGTTAATTTAGTTAAATATTCACGACTGAATTAATTTATTGTTGATTTTTAATTAATTAACCTTTCGGAGTTATTTTAACTAAATATTCGCGACTGGATTAATTTATTGTTGATTTTTAATTCGCGACCGGGATAATGTATTGTTGATTTTTGGTTAATTAACTTTCGGCGTTAATTTAGTTAAATATTCGGGACTGAATTAAATTGTTGATTTTTTTTTTAATGAATTATCGATATTATTAACGAACCCCTATCTTCAGTTGGTGATCTTCCTGTTGTCCTGTTCGGCTATTTCCCTTTCCTTAGAATGTCCTTCTGGTATGAATGTTGTCCCTTGGTGTGAATATTTAATTTCTTGAATGAATGATCCTTGTGTGAATGTTCTCTATCCTTGTATGATTGTTATTGAATGTCTCCTTGGTACGAATGGTTAATTTTTCTGGTGGAACTGCACTGATCCTTCAACTATGCTTATTCGTTTTCCAAGCGGAACTAACTGGAAGATTGGCCATTGTCTTGGACAAGGCCTTTTTTGACGCCAATGATTAATTGGTGTATATTAATTCATACACGAATTAATAATTGTGTGCGGGTGGGGGATTGTGGTGCACTGCTGAGTGCCCATGCGTTTTTTTTTTGGGGAAGGGGAACAAGTATTAAGTGGGATTTTTAGGCGCGCGGGTAATGTGGCCGCGAGGGGATTGGGAAGAGGGGTGCGTTGCGTAACGCACTTGTTGGCGCGAGAGGAGGTTGATGGAGGATTTCGGGCGGTGAGGTAGGGCGGGATCACTTGGAAACAGTCGTATGACTGTTTCTAAGGGTAACTTGACGCCGAGGGTGATAAGGCCCCCTTGGTAACGCGTTTTCTTTCGTTATTTAATATGAGAATGTTCGTTTAACATTTTCATATTTGAAACATCCACTTGTTTTATTTTTGTAAAACACGTATTGGAATTTTCAATTCAATTTAAAATTAATAATTAAGTTTTATTATTGTTGTTAAATTTTATTGGAAATTTATCTTCCAATAGATTTTAATAACAATTGTGTACGTCAAGACGTAACAAATTAAATTCGGTCGCGAAAATTCAGTTTAATAATTCCGAACGTTAATTAAAAAAAAAAAATCAACAATTTATTCGACAACGTGAATTAATTCAGTTATGAATACTAGAATTCCGAATATTAGTTAAATAAAATTTGTTTGACAACAGTTATGATTATTAGAATTCCAAATATTAATTAAATAAAATTTATTCAACAACGCGAATTAATTCGGCTATAATTATTTGAATTCTGAACATTCATTAAATAAAATTTATTCGACAACGCGAATTAATTCGGTTATGATTATTTGAATTCCGAACATTAATTAAATAAAACTTGTTTGACAACAGTCATGATTATTTAAATTCCGAATGTTAATTAAGTAAAATTGTTTGACAACGCGAATTTATTCAGCTATGGTTATTTAAATTCCGAAACATTAATTAATTAAAATTTTGTAACAACATAAATCATCCAATAATTACTCATTTGGAAAAGAAAAAAAAAAAAAATTTATCAATTATTCGTAAAGAAAATTTTCCGACAATACGAGTTATTTAGATTACATTTGAAATTTAATTAATTATTACCAAGAAAAATTTGCGACTGCTGGTTTGAATAATTTAAATTAAAATTAAAGAATTTTTATAACGAACTGTTTCTAATAAAATTGAATTTTCAAATAATTAATTATTTTTCCTAATCTTGCGATTTATCCAATTGATTTGAAAAATTCACAGCGCAGATTATTTCAATAAAAAAAATTGAAATTCAATTTAATCAAATTTACCCAAACTCTATCAAAAAAAAAAATTTAATGTAAATAATTCAGCAATTTATTCGCTATTTGAAATTATCGAAATTCAAGTTATTCCGACTTTCAACACGAAAATTGAAAATTATCGGAATTAAATTTATTTCGACTCTTAACCAATTTATCAATCTTTTCACGATTTCAAACTTATCAAAATCCTATTTATTTCGACTTTCAATTTGAAAATTTAAAATTATCGAAATTAAATTTGTTATAGACCCGAGCGGTTGGGTTCGATGATAGGGATGGATCACTTGTAGATAATTAGAAATGAATATCTCTCAGGGAGATGCAACTTTTTAACGATTAAACAATTTATTGATTAAATATCGTCTTTGATTAATGCCGTAAATATCAGACACTAATTGTATGTGTCTGACAACCTGACTAACTGACCCAGTGGCAACGAACTCACGAGCTTATATTTCATCGTGGATTCGATTGCAACAAGTGTTCTATCTTTGTTTTACACCTGGAGAGACATCGGGTGACGTCCCAGGTGTACGTAAAGGCCAAAGCCGTTGATGGGGCGAAGTGCTGACACTGCACCCCAGTGATCTACATTATGACGAATATATGTGGACTTATTCCACAAATATTCGGGATAGTTTATATTTCAACATTGTCTGGTTCGACATTACATGTTTTTGATAATATGTGCCACTTCGCGTGTCCTCATATTATGCGAAATTACTTAATACTATTTCTTAATTAATTGTATTTCTGGGGCATAACAAATTCATTTCGGCTCTCAACCAAAATTATCAAAATTTAACTTAAACTCTGGAATCTTAATTGATTAATTTATTAATTTTACGATTTATTCAATCAATAATTTTTCCCAATGAGCAACTTACATTGAATATTTTAACAACGTGAACTATTTCAATTGAATTTGAACTTGACCGATTGATTCATCAATTAATCTTCCGAATTGTTTAATTAATTTAAATTCTTTCAAGCGTGAATTATCTCAACGTAATTTGGAAAGTTAATCATTGGAATTATCTAAATATTGTGATTTATTCAATCAAACGATTTTTCGAATCATCAAATTGAATTAAATTTGTTGATAAATTATTAAAAGGAAAATATTGAGGTTTTAGTCAACAAAATTATTTTGAATTCGCGATTATTAATTAATTCAACCTTTTCTAAAGGAAAGGGAAGAAAAGAGGACCCCCGAAGAAGATCCTAGAGACCTGCTAGAACGACACCTTAGGAGAACCATTTAAATTCAAAGGTTTAACTGAATACTATCCTTCAATGTAAAATCGCTTAAAGATGGTCAACCAATGAACTTATTTCCGAATTAATAAATTCCCTAAGGGAAAACCTCGTTAAAAATTGTCGGGAAAATATTATTGTTCAAAAGAGAAATATTAAAAGAAATCGCTCCTCGTCTAAAACTTTTCTTCTAAAATAATTGATGAAAATTTAATTTCAATTCGACGGGATCAAATTCTTTGATTTTCCAATATTACTATTATACTATGTATAATAAATAATTGAAGCTTTAACCAAAGGATATTAGTATCTCTTATTCTATTCCTCCAGGCATTTACTCCAATCCCAAGCTATTTCCGAAAGGTAGGCTTAAAATAGGAGAACTTAATACTCATAGTTTGCACTATTTATTTGATAATCACTTTCAAATATTTATTGGAAACGTGACGTAACATAACTAATGAATCTTATCGTTTTAATTTACCCCAAACATCATCTTTTACTTGTCGTAGCCTTAATACGACTATCATGATGATTGTCCTCAGTCTCTGGGTGTAATGAAACATCCTGTCATAAAGGATCTTCATCGATTGACTCGATCAAGACGTCACCTTCTTGGTACTGCTCAAATGGAGGGAATTCTTCATCCTCAGTTGCTTCCTCTTGTTGCTTGTGTAACGTGGCCAATTTTCCTAACGGGAAACTGGACGTTATCGGCCCTTTTTCCCCCGATCTTATAAAATTATGGGCGCCAGTTGATCTTTAAATAATCGGAACCAACAAACCGGATTAAAATCAAAGCGGAACCAAATTCCCCAGAAACGAAACCAGAAACGTAGATTAAAACAGAAAAGACGATCGGAGGAAAGGTGGTGATTTCCCGCGCTGCTCAGGGGTGAGGTTGTGGAGAGAGGGGTGAGTCGGGATGGAAACGAGGTCTGGGCATCGGAACTTAAATTAAAACAAAGGAAGGGAGAACGAAACTCGAGCCATTAAACCGAATTTATACATTTATTTCTAACGAATTTAGGCATACAAAGGAAAAACAGAAATAAAGGCAAACTAGAAGCGAAGGCGAGAAATACAGAAAAGAAGGAGGGGGGGAAGAGGAAGAGGAGAAGGTATCCTCGGCGAATCCACAGGGTCGACATAAACCTTAGCAATAATAACGAGAAATTAATTTAATGCCAACAACACTTCGCGGCCTGAGAGGCAGAAATTTATATTATCTATAACACACAGGAATCGCAAGGGTCTCGAGAGTAGGGGCGTACGGTACGCAGGGGCGCGAGAGAGGCACATAATATCTGCATTACTTAGGCGAAATTTTTAATCCCAGAAGAAGGAAATCGATAACCCCAAACCTGGAATCGCGGCTAAAATTCCCTCCCACAAGGAGAACACGAGGAGAGCTGATATCGGAGGCTGTTCAGGGCAGCGGGCCCTGTCGGGAAGCGTTACGGCCCTGGGCAACATAAGCCGAGCATACACTCGGAACGCACGTGGAGAGGCCAAAACATTGGCGATGGGCCTTGACGGCACAGCGCATAATATAATTCCGCCGGGGAAAATCCCCCAGACACACAAAAAAGGAGAATTATTTTCCGAAATTTTAAGGGAGAGGGAGATGCATTTTTAGCGGTGCAACCGCATGGCCACTAGGGCAGGAAAACGAAAAAAAAAATAGAATCCCAAACGAAAACCCGATCAAACCATTATGTTCCTCATTGCCCGACACGTGAGAGGAAAAACAAGGGGCTCGGGAGATGTTCCCGGCTCGATGGCTCGACTACGACTCTCTCAAATAATTCCTCGAATTGTTCTGGCGTGTTCGAAACGCCATTTCTCAATCATCGCGACGAGGAGAACCAAAAAAAAGGAAAAAGACGAAAGGAAACGTAATATTCCCCGTGGAATATTTATCGGCCAGTGGCATGGCGTTTTACGCAACAAAAAAACCCACGAAAACACACCGGGATTATCCCCACATCACTCTCCCGCGTTTCCACGTTAATTTTATTCTTACATTTTCGCGAGAGGCTCGAAAGAAAACCGGCGTGAGAGGAAAATTCTCATAAAACCAAACCCACCACGAAACCCACAATGAAACCCACCATGAGTGTAAAGCGTGTGCTCACCGGGTTTTTCTCCACTTTTCTCCTTCTAGCCCCTCAAAACTCCTTGTCCGCTACTCCAGGCGTGTTTAGGAACGTTCTCGGGACCTCGGCAATTCCAAAAATCGTCCAGAACTAAAAAAAAACACCTTCGATCTTCAAAAAAGCGGCACGACAAACTGGGCACGTGTGTTACCGGTGCAAAACTTCGACTAAAATCTAACAGGTGGTTGCTGAATAAGTTCGAGCGTAGACTTCGCTCCACGGGCGCCTAGATGGCGCAACGGCTAACCGTCCGGACGGTAAGGCAGGTAGGATTTTCTCGGGAAGTTTTTTTTCTTTCCCTCGATTATCCCGCCATAAAGGGTTGATCGAAATCCCCAAAAAATATTGAGAAAAAACAAGTGCAAACAAACCCGTAAACGTATTCTTAAAGTTTTCGTCGCGCGCGACTGTGGCAATCCCCGCAGGGCCTTCCAACCGAAACCGAAACACAAAACGTACCCACCCCAATTCGCGATTCTTTCGGCCCTAATTCCCCCATAAAAATTCCAAATTTTCCGCGGTGCCTCCCTCAGCCCTCCGCATACTCACAACATAAGGGATTCCTGCGGAATTCCTTACACTTGTTAGATTAAAGTTTCCAATTCGCCGAGCAGAATTTCTGTAAAATTGTCCGAACTTTCCGTTGATTCAGAAGATATATCAATTGATGTGCAATTGGAACAGGAATTGCCATTACATCCTGTGCAAATAATGAAACATTTTAATCCAACTTTTCAGCATCCACACCAGTAGATAGGCTGTGCCGGTTCTGGACAAACTGCAAGTCATTCCAGAACCGGCAGGTGTGCGGGGGTACTCGCGCGCCGAGTCACCCCGTACAGCGGATGACGCATGGCCCACCTCGAGCGGTATCTCGAGAAGCATGCATCCCTCGAGCCCCAAATTAAAATTTGGGGGTCTAGTGCAGGGCCCGGCAACCTTCAGGTAGTCGGGAGCCAGCCTATTAGAAAGGTCAGGATAATCCTCTCATCGTGATGGGTACCCAATTAGCCAACCATTGTGTGCGAATAAGTTCCAGTGGTGACAACATTTCCGTAAGCCACGTAGAGTGGCGTGCGAGGCGAATAACAATGGCTGTCCCGCCGGAATTGGCGCAAATTTTCAGTTTTAAATTTCAAATAGAGAATTCAGTAGCGAAGTGGTAAAAGGAGATGAGTCCATTTTTTTTAAAAATGTTTTTTCAACATTAATCTCTTTGTTTTTTCAGTCTGCAAGTGGTGACGACAGGATTTTACAAAATAATTATGTTTGCCTATATTTTTTTGAGAAATACAAAGGAGTTAAGTCCATAGCGATCGTACGTCCGGAGCTATGTTAACATATCTCCAAAATTAAAATTTTCTCTGAGAGATAAGTTATGTTATCTCTAAGTATCTATACGAAATTTCATTTCCACTCTAGTTTTATTTACTTGCACCTCAGACTATTTCTTCATTTCATACAGCAGCACGAACCGCCTCTGTAGATAAAACGGTAATCTATTCATTTGAAAAACCACATCAAATCGGGGCAATGTTTGAAGTGAATAAGGGGGTGTGTCTGCTAAATACTTGAAGGTCGTCGCATGTTATTCGAGTAGTGAGGTCATTCCTAACACTGATTTCGGCAAAAACAGTCGTGTTTAGAAATTATACGTGAGTGAAAACCAAACATGAATACCAGAAATAGCGAAAATGCTAAGCATTCGGGTCAGTATTGATTGATATTATTTTAATAATTTGAGAATAACTAATGATTAATTAAGAATAATGTTTTCATATTGAATTACACCTGAACGATATTTTATTAGCGTGGCTAATACTGAATTTTGATCGCAGTCGCTCCGGAAATTTTCATTATCTTTTGAATGTGTATTGTTTCAGACTCAGAAAGGTGTAAAAGACGGAAAAAATCACCAACTAGTGTGCGAAAAATTTTGAAACTCTCAAGGAGACAATCTCTTGGTCTTAAAGTTAGCAAAGAAGGTAATAATATGGAGCCTGATTTTTCGTAGTAACAATGCAAAACTCTTAATGTAGATCAGCTGAAATATTTTACCACTTTTATCATTTGTTTATTTGACAGACGTGTGTGATAATGACGGTGACGCTGAATTCCAAAACAATAAATTTTGTATAGATGTCCCAAAAGGGAATGATATTCCAAGGTCAGAACGTGTTGATCATGTTCAAAGTGAAGAGAATTTCCTCGGCGAGTCTTTACTCTTAGAAGAATCAGACGACGAACTCATATGTAGTTTGAAATCACTCTCCCTGAGTCAAGGTAATGTAGCAAAACTTCCTAATCATCTCTACTCTCTACGAATTTTTTAAAATTTGTTCACTTTACATTTCCACTGCAGATGCCGCACGTAATACACTAGTAGAGGAATTGCCCCAGAAGAATCGAAAAAAAATACGTAAGAATTACAATGAGCGTAACGAAGACGATGAAACTGGTGAGAAACCGATCGGCATTAAAAACTAACATGCACGACCCAGTAACAACAAAATATGGAGTTACCATGATTACTTTTTTCCTTCCGGAGTTCATCCAATGAAATCCCTCTATTACATTTCGTCTAGAAAAATCTCTGGCAATTCGTTAAATTAAAAAAAAAAATACTCAATTCATTCTTTTTGCCGAAATTATATGCGAAAAATAATCTTATCGATACTTATAGGGTTCGAATAGGAACTCGGTCTTTACTTGTACTCTCCCATCCCAAAAATGCGAATATCGAATTTTCGAGTTGTAATTGCAAAACTTGATTCCCCTCCGTGTAATCATTTGATCAACTTTTTTTTTAAGGTATGACACGTAGAATCTCATGAAATTTTCTATATAAAATATCCTATTGGATTTCCTATACGAAATATTATGGTGAAATCGAATATTTCCTATAAAAAATCCTATGAAATATCGAATAATTTTGTTCATACATATTACGACTACTAATTTTTTTTTAGTTTCGGAGAGTGAATATGACCCATCTGAATCATCTTCAGATTCATCAAATTATGGCGATGGCAACCACTCAAAGTCACCAAGTAAATAATTATGTTATTACATTCTGAAAAATTTACAATGAATATTGTCAATTCAGATGAAGTAGAGAGGAGTAACTTGTTTTTTTTTTCAATTAATGGAATCAATAGTTCTCGACAGTACATTTAGAGCAGTCACTTCCTCACTTCAAAAAACTATCATTAACAACCAATCTTTTCGTTTTTTATTCCAGCTCGGTTGAATAATAGATCATCCAATGCAAATAACGAGCATTCCAATCCAGCGTGTCCCAAAAAACGGCAAAGACGATACGTACGACCTGTAAATTCGAAAGAAAGAATTTTTCGCAAAAATGCGAAAAATGCAGGGAAGCTATACAAAACCAATGAAGGCAAGGAAGTGAGGCCACGTAAGCGTAAAGAACTTGGTAAATGCAGAATGAAGTGCACCGAACGAATTTCCGACGATACATGCGAGTCCTTGCACATAGAGTTTTGGAAATTTTGGAGATTGAATGATGTGAATCTGAAACGCTTGTTCTTAGCCCCATTTAATTCTGTGAATCCAAAAAAGAGAATGCGCTTCTCTGACTACAGTCCGTCCAAAAGGAGAAACCGCCAATTCGCCATGACATATTCCGTCTCAGTGAACGGGATAACAGTCTCAATCTGCAAAGGTTGCTTCCAACGCATTTTCGATATTTCTAACAAATTTATGGAAGTTGTTGTCACGAAGAAATTAGAAGGTGTCGCTGGGATTCCGTCTAAGGTTAAGAGAGGACATCACTCATCGACACGTAATTTATCAAATGAAAGGCGTTCTGAAGTTCGAGCCCATCTGAATAGTTTTCCAGCCTCCGAATCCCATTATTCCCGGCAGAAGACCTCCAAAAAATTTCTCGCATCTCACTTAAATCAGGCTACAATGTATAAGTTATACAATGAGAAATACCCTGCGAATCCAGTGTCGAGATGGTCATATGAACGAGAGTTTCATAATATGGGTTTATCAATGAAACAACCAAAAACAGACACCTGTCAAACGTGTGATCGGTTGCAGATGGAACTCAAAACTTCGAAGACTGAATTAGAACGTGACTATGCCGAAAGTCAAAGAGATGCTCACGAGAAAATTGCATCTGCACCTTATCAGGCGAAAAAAACTGATAAACAAGTTGCCAAAAATAGTAACAATAAAATAATTGTGGCTACCTTTGACCTCCAGCAATGCTGGCCAACCCGTAGCCTGCCTACAGGACAGATATTCTATTCTCGGCAACTCTGGACATTCAATTTGACCTGCCATGATTGCACTAATGGTAAAAGCCACAATTATATCTGGCATGAAGGAATAGCTTCCAGAGGAGCCAACCAAGTCGCTCCCGGTATTTTCAAATTTCTCATGTCGATCCCCGATGTAACGGAACATGTCATTTTATATTCGGATTCTTGTGCTGGACAGAATAAAAATTCAATTTTGCCCGTGACGTATCACTATGCACTGCAGAAGAAACCCAGTCTGAAAATGATCGATCACAAATTTCTTTATCCAGGCCACACTCGAAACGAGTGTGATTCTGATCATGCGGCGATAGAGCGTGCCAAGAAGAAGACTAAATATATTTATGCGCCGAGGGATTATTACAACATGATCAGGAACATGGGATCTAAATACGAAGTGACAATCGTGAATTCCGAGGAGCAATTAGATTTTTCGGCCCTCCTGGTGAACGGTTCTGTTGTTGCGGCCTACGGGCGGCTGGACGATCGGTTATTTTCTCAAGAGGGTGACCCCCAAAACTGAATTGACCGCGACCAGTTACGTCTAAACGGAGGCCAAAGTTAAATGGGCTCGTATTGTGTGGGATAAAACACTGAAGTGTACCATGCTAGGTTACGCAGGAATTCTGATTAGTGAG
>NW_011887989.1:96461-98700 GCF_000806365.1 Fopius arisanus
GGGGGGGGTACACTCTTGCGCACGAGGAGCATGAGTCATACCCCGCCTGTTGGCAGCTGTTCCCCAAAACCGTTGCATAATTACAAGATTACGAGTATCATCAAGAAAAAAAAAACCGCGAGATCCGCGGAAAAACCACGGGATCCGCGACACCTCCGGGGATGAAGAATTTGCAAAGTCCTCTTTGCAATAGCAGAACTCGATGTGTTAACTGAGTGATGGGGGGGGGGGGGGGTTAATGCTAAAAATTTTAATTCCTTCCTTCTTCTTAATTATTGACTCCATGCTGGAACGCATGATTCTTATAACACTAACTACCAGGGTCGTGGGTTTTTTCTTGGACTTTCGGTTAAACATAGTGGATTTTACATAGAGCATACTTACATAAATTTTCATTCGTCATTCATTCATACGTCCATACATTCTATTTGTCACAATAAGCGTATTTTTTCCCTTCTTTTTATGGGGCTTGGTTGTGAATTCTGCAGCACACATTACAATTCTTATCTAATGGGTCAGTCCCATCCTGTTATGATTGAATTACATAATCAAGTATCCTAGTCTCATTCAAGGGTACGCACAATACTGCTCTTTCGCAGAGGGGTGGTGATTCGGTCTTATGCTAATGCTTATTTCTAGGAACACTCTCATGCAAAATGATATAATATATTTGCGTGACACTAAAAGTTGCGGATAACCTTTGCACATTTTCGTTTCGTCTCGACTTGGGCTGAACACCTCAATTTGTTCCTAGGGTGTTTGAAGGGGTAGTCCCCTTTGTAAAATGCATGCTAAATATTAACAAACTATCTTACATACTAAGGCTCTAAATTCCAAAGGTCTTATTCGACTGCGACATAATTTGTTTAAGCATCGCTGGATGGTAAACACTAGATTTCACACTCCAGGTGGCTCTTGCGAGCCCCCTTTCAATTCTTCACTAATCTCTAATACGTCCTTGTTAGTAATATTGGGACTTTGTTCGGCAAGGTCATTTCCACCAGTGGGAAGTGTGGGAGGTGTGGGGGGTAGAGGTCTGACGAGGCATGGCTTGCGAGGAATGGAATAATATCGTTCAGGCTGCATGGTCTGGGGATTTTCCAATGTTAAAGGTTCGGGTTCTGGACAGGTAGCTGGAAGGAAGGTGAAACTCAATGTTTGTTGGGGTCTGGTCCCTTGCAGGTGTTCGAAATTTCCGAAGGGCGACTCCTCCGCTTGGTTTTCGTTGACTGGGTTTTCTGGTTCCACATCGGACCAGTGCACGGGGGGGGGTTTCCTTACTTGCCGCATTACGTCTTAATCGCTTAATCATAGTGGGTAGTCTTATACAAAAATATAAAAGAAATACAATGACAAGGTTGGCGAGAATGAGAATTCTCCAAAGTAAATCGATTTCCACTCGAGTTACAGATGTTGTTAATTGATAAGTCTTAAGAGTGAAATTACGTCTAATTAAATCTAAGGGGATCGTTTTTGTATATCCAGTTCTGTGTTCGAATTGCAATAATTTAGAACAAAGGATGATCCCTGGGAATATCTTGAGTAGGTCTAAGCGAGCACGAGGGGCGGTATCTTTTATATACGGAATACGCGGCATCCTCTCTTCATTAGTTAACATTATATCGGTAGTTTTTAAGGTGCAGCCCCTCTCGATACTAATCTGTCCATACCCGCTTAGATTCAGTATGACGGTGGGGTATTGTGGACAATTTAGTTCCGCTTCCGTTGAGGTCTTTATACTATATAACCAGTGTCCAGGTTGACCCGTGATAATGATATTACAGGACAGTAGGGTTACGTTGCTTAACTTACGATACAAGGCGATCTCACATGGTATATTGCGCGTGATCATATGGAGGGTTTTGGGAGGTAGGCAAATGAGGTAATCTCTCGCCCTTTTACAAGATTTAGATAAATACTCATGAGTAATAAATGAAAATGGTACCCCGCTTACGGATATCCATAGATATCTGGCTGAGGGCATTACGTACGCGTACACCTCGGTTTTGTTATCAAGGCGCTGCAGGACGGGATGTGAATGAATCTAATACACCTTCTCGGCTGTATCTCTTATCAATGGGATTTTTGTAATGATGATGATACGCCCGTCTTTCATGACCAGGTCAGTCTCCGTTATTTCTCTTAGTTGTAACAACCCTACACCGTCTCTAGGTAATGGAATGAATGCACTCCCCTCTTCGGTCGACAGTTCGGCTAGAGTTTCTCGAAGTGATTTAGG
>NW_011887989.1:99490-100959 GCF_000806365.1 Fopius arisanus
AGCGGTGGATCCTAATAGTTCAGACTGCAATGACACTTCTGGTCGATTAGAAAAGCACATTTGAGAGGTCATATTTGAATGCTCTAGGTACAATATATTTTATTAGTATTATTATTATTTTCTTCGAGTGGAAAAGGGGAGAGGAAATTCAGGTGGGTGATTTTAAAGATTTTTGGTAGGATGGGATTTCTCTTTGAAGGAGGAGCGGTTTTATCAAGACTGCTAAACTCGCGGGTTCATTCGCTTGTAATATTCACCTCTTCGCTCCCTTTTCAGAGCAATTCCCTCTTGAAGAGTCGTTATTCTAATAGTCGCGGGGTTCTAAAGGCGTCATGCCCATTTTTATTATTTTTCTAACCCTTTTCTATTATTGTTCCCCCTTTTTATTTATATTTTTTTTTATTATCGTTATTGTTATGTTTTCGTTGAGAGCGGTGGCTTCCTTCTTTTCCATGATGCGTTGGTCATCTCCGCGGCGGGTCGGTTAACAATGCGGAGTTGGCCATTTGAAAAGGGCCTTCAAACGAAAGATGAACAGCGACGAGAGAGGCGGAACTCTCCCGGAAACCGAAAACGACTTAGAATATCTTATTTTCTTTTAAGGGAAGGGTAGATGATCAAAAGGGCTATGATATTAGGATATATGTATTTTTTATTCATTAACGATAATCAACGCGGTCACACAAAAATGTTTTCTTAAAATTAGTTCGCACACAATTTTTCTTAATCCTATCATACATAGTATTTTTCTTCTTTTTTTTTTATTTTATCTTAACTCTATTACACATGATATTCTGATTATATTAAGTTTTCTTATCAACTTTTCTTAACTCTAGCATACAAATTCTGGTCATATTATCTTTTATAAATTTTCCTTAATTCTAGCACGCAAAGTAAGTAATTTCCCCTCTTTTTTTTTATAAAATTTTACTAGTCCTAAGGTAATATATGTTCACACTCTTTTTTTTATAAAGTTTTCTTAATCCTGGCGTACAGGATATATATATTTGGTTTTTTTTTTATTAATTTTTTTTTACACACATTTCGTAGTTCACGCGTCAAAACTCTTAGCATTTACTTATAACGTACGGCATGACCCACACAACACACACAAGAAAACGCAAAACAAAACACAAAACAAAATATGGGACAAAAGATAATATAAAAGATGAGACAAAATATAGGGTGAGATATGGAGCACAACACGAAACAATCACAAAACTAAACACAAAATTAGGTCCAAAATGGTCCGCTCTGCGGGGTCCTGGGGTTACGGCTGGTCGGTGGTGTCCCGTGGTCCGAGGTTCTCCTGTTCCGGGCCTGTCCTCACCACATGGGCACCAGATATCTCTCACTTGGTGGGAGGTGTTCGTCTAGTGGGTAGGATTCCCACATGTCCTCCGGGAAGTTCTCCAAGCTCCGGTCCCCGTGGTAAGGCTCTCCATGCAGCCTCCCGATACCCCAGAAGT
>NW_011887989.1:101854-103541 GCF_000806365.1 Fopius arisanus
GTTGGGTAGTATTTGCTTCGGGATGGGTCCACAGGTATGGTCGTAACTTTGCTCCAGGATAGATTTCTTGAGTTGGATTTTCTGGCGACGAGGGGGAGGCTGGAGTGGAATTTCCCATTTTTCCTTCTGACTTTTCCGGCTCCGTTTCCTTTTCAGGTTCCTCGGATGCGTGTTCCTTGAAATGTAAAATGAAGGTCGTGACGGAATCCCAGGCAGCTCCAATGATCCATATTCCCCACCCAAATGCACGATGAAGGGCGTATCCATGGATAAATGTGTCGATCACGAATTTAACGATTTTTGCTATCATGAGAAAGCCGATTATTCCTGCGCTGAACGTTCCGAAGCCTGTCAACCATCCCCATAGCTTAGCCGTGGCCTTTTCTGCAATTTTTTCGATTGACGGTCCGTCAAGAAGATTCGCGAAATTATATCGGGGCGAATCCACCACTTCACCCATTGCTCCTCTGGCGAAAGCGTCAAGTATTGCGGTTGATTCTTCCGGGAACATCAGATGATCGTGTAAACGCTCCAGATCTTGGGTTGAATAGATTCCGCTGATAGCTAAACTCGCCAGATTTTGGTATTTCCAGGTAAGCCTAACTTGTGGTTCCAGTTCGCCTGGCTGGGCGGCTGGATTTGGTTCGGGGTTCAGTCTCACCCACGTCCCATCGATATCGTACATAGGAGCAATAAATGAGTTGCAATTTATTTTTGGGCTTGTTTTTAGCAGTATGTGGGTGTGCGGGGTCGCAAACATCGTTATATTGTTAACTTTTACAGGTAGATGACTGTAGCAAGTGCTTTCTCTTGCTAGAGTAACCGGAACGGGAAGGCATTTGACAATATGAATAACCTCACCGGCGGTGGTGGCCATATATCCTGGCTCCTTCATTATTCGCATAGCAAATTCCGCTGGCTTACTATAGGCTATCAGGAGTGAGTTCTCGATGACTTGTCTTTCCAGTTCGCACTTTTGAGTGAGGACGTCAATGTACAGGTTCCTCATTTGCTTTCCGAGATGTTTTTCCACGTAAATGAATTTACTGTTCACGTATGACATTATATCCAGGTTATCTGTTGATATAGGGGCTCTGTCTGTTTCTACTTCCGTTTTCTTTATTTCTCGTATAAATAATCTCTGGTGATCCGTTCTGATCAAGGGGTGGCCGCATATTTCCTCTACTCCCTTCTTAGTTAGCCCAAAAGTTACCTCACTCTTTTCCACTGAATTTACTTCCACTACTTCTTCTATGGTTGTCGTATTATCGTAAATTCGTTTGGCAGGACCTGCATATAGTTCATCGTAATTGCTGAAGCTGCACTTGCTTCTAGGTACGCGACTCCAATAGGCGTTTGCCCCGTCGCTGTCTAAACATTGGCCCTTGGACAGGAGGCAATGGCTCCCGTGTTTGAGATAAATTTTATTCTCGTCTAGATTGACGGCTGCGTAGTAATCTTCTAAGCGGATTTGAAATTTTCCTTGCACAATGGCTTCGTCCCAAGATCCATAATTGTCACTATACGATCCTCCTTCGCAGGATCCACTCGAATCAACCCTCCCGGCTAGGGGAGCGTTTCGCCACACTGTTTCGTTAGTTTTCAAGGCGACGAACAGGTGATCACCATATCGCCACTTCAGATATTCGTGCATGTCAAGGCACACTTCCTGACTTATATCGATTAA
>NW_011887990.1:0-2532 GCF_000806365.1 Fopius arisanus
GTAGACGATGAATCAAAGAATAAATACATAGCCGAATATGAGGCAAGGGAAGGGATTAAGGTGGACAAAGATAAAATTCAAAAGAATGCTGGGCTGTGAGCAGTGGCGAAGCTTTGTCTAAACTGTCTCTGGGGTATATTTGGACAGAGAGAAAATTTAACCAAAAAGGCAATCATTCGAACATATGAGGAATTTGCCCACATAATGTTCAATCCTGAAATTGAGGTGACAGGTCTTGTCCCCGTTGATAACGACACTCTCTTCATATCCTGGAAACATTTAAACGAAGCTGCGGAACTGTCTACCAAGGCTAATGTTGTAATTGCTGCATATACAACAGCTCACGCACGCCTTAAATTATATTCTTATTTGGAAAAACAACAGGAGCGCGTCTTATATTACGACACACATTCAGTAATTTACGTGAGCGATGGAAAAAATGAATTACCGCTAGGGAACTATCTAGGGGATTTGACCGACGAAGTGGAGGGCTACGGTGAAGGGAGCTTCATTTCATCTTGTGTCTCAGGAGGCCCTAAATTTTATACTTATCGCGTAAAAAAACCTGATGGGAGTATTGCCGAAGTCAGTAAGGTAAAGGGGTTAGTCGGAACTATGAGACGCGTAAACAGATACATTATGACTCGATTCGAGCCCTCATTGTCGATAAAGCAGAACCTTACCAGATCAACTACAAAGGAATACGGCGCACAATGTATCATGACGTCATCACGAAAGCGGAGAGTAAGATTATAAGGGCGACAGGCCCAAAACGACGCCACGAGAACGGAGCGACAACATTACCCTATGGCTATAAAAAACACCGAAAACTTTGTTGAAATAAATTTAAAAATGGATGTAAATAACAACGAATGTATTTTTTTATACATTTTTTTTTTTTTTTTTAAACCTTAGTCTATAAATACATTTTTTTTTTACTTTTTAAGAGGGAGGGCTAGGGAAAACAAGCGAGAGAGAGAGAGACAGAGAATTTTTTTTTAAATAATTTTTTTATTGCAAAACCTAAACTTAGCCACACATTTTTTTTTAAACCATTTTTTTCTTTATTGGAGAAACATAAACCTAAAATAAAAAAAAAACGTCCATTTTTCTTTAAACTTTTTTTTAAACAATTTTTTTAAATCTTATTTTTATGAACAATTTCTTTTTAATCTTTTTTTTTATGAACTTTTTTTTTAAATCTTTTTTTTTAAATAAAAATTTATTTTTTTTCTATTTTTTTTTTTTACTTTTTTAAACTAAGGGGTGAGGTGGAAGAAGAAGAGTTTATTTGTTGAAAATTTTTTTTTTCATTAAAAACCGTAAGTATAAAAAATACATTAAAATCTTAAACCTAGAATATATATTTGTTTTAAATTAAAAAAATTTTTTGTTTTTAATTAATAAAACTTATTGCTAAAAATTCATAATACAAAACTAAATCTAAAATACACTTAAAAACTTAAGTCTATTTTTTTTTGTTTTTTTTAACATTTTTGTTTTTACATTTTTTTTTTTTTTAATAATATCAATAATTTTTCTCGGAGGCCTACGCCCAACAGCCACAATAAAAAACGCGGACAAAAAACACCGAACAAAAACGCGAAAAAAAAAATCACCGAAAAAAAAAATCGCAAAAAAAAACACGTCAGAAAAAAAAAGCGACAAAAAAAAACACCGAAAACACGCAATAAAAACAAAACACCGAAAAAAACGCGGACGAAAGACACTACAAAATCCACTTACGATGGAAATGAAAACGTGGCGATCACTGCCATGTTGAAATTTTTTTTTTGCTTTTTATCGAAAAAAACACGAAAACACTGAACACTGGGGTAAATTTGGAAGTGAGGGTTGGGAAATTTTCGCAGCTTATATAATCGCAAGCTGTCCCCACTCGCCCGCACCTAGATGGCTACAAAGAAAAGGATGCTCAAGCAAAAAACAGGCTAATGATAAGGACAGGGAAAAATTCCCTTCTATATTGTACAAAAGAAAAAGACGTTCAAGGAAGAAAATGGCAGAAAGATAAGGAAAGAGCAAAATACCCTCTAGACAGTGAGGAGGAAAGAGATGTTCAGAGTAGAAAGCAGGTGAAAGAGGAAGACACGGATAGGAAAAGTTTTCCAAACTCAAGGGAAAGGTGTGGTGTAGGAAAGGCAACCTCGGGTACATTTAACGAAGGGTAAACTGTTTTTTTATTTGAAAATGTATAAATTGTTTATTTAAAGATACATAAAGGTTACAAAGTTTTCGAAAAACGCTTAAATTTTTAGTCGGAAAGCATACGCGGAGACAGTGGATCAAAATCGAGGGTTTGATGGGCAAATTCGTCATCGCTCGCGCTCTTTGCCAGCTCTCTATCAATTTCTGCAATTTGCTGCTGAAGAGATAGCATCGGCTTGGCCTTTTTTTTCAAGATATGCAGCAACTTCTGTTAACATAGCCTCGAGCTCCTGTGTAGTCTTTCGTCTGCCTGAAACAAGAAAAGACATTTTCCCAATAATTAACATTGAAAGCCGCGAAAAATCT
>NW_011887990.1:3742-19755 GCF_000806365.1 Fopius arisanus
GCCTTATACAATTTTGTCAATTCTAATCCATCGAAAACATGTGAACCGAACTTCCTCATTTTATATAATAATACATCGCTATTCCACAGCATTGCTTTTTTCACAAAATGTAAAGGCTTGTCGTTTTTGGCGTATTTTCGTTCATTTAATAAACTAGCAATGGCTATGCTTTTCAATGAAGGAACGTTACGAACAATTTGAAAACTTTCTGCTATTTTTTCATTGGATTCAGCGGGCTCTTCGTTATAGCAGACGTGAAAATTTGTGTATACTGCCACTTCATTTTTCTCCAGATGATATAATTTATTTCTCCTATGCTTGATATGTATTTTATTCCCCGTTTTTCTTTTCCTCTTACGTGCGCAGTCACACTCGTCGTCGAAAGGCTCATTGTCCACCTCATATGTTGCTGTGTATTTTGAAGAAATCTTCCGATATTTCCGCGGCATATAGTCTTCAGCGCCTGAATATTTATGAATAATAATCCTGTTATTCTTCAGAACAATCTTAGGTCTCTGATCTTCTTCGTAATTGCCGTTTGGAGAGTTTTGCGCCAGATATTCGTCGAATAATTCCATGGTTCTGTCTCCCGACATTGCAAATACTTTCACAATTTCAAAAGCATCCAATTTAGCGTCTCATATTATAAGGCCCTCCAAGCGCCGGTGGTGGGGGTTATAGTAGCGCTGCGGTCGGTACCATGTGACCGCTTATGCACCACTCATGAGCGAGTACGTGTATCATGTGTGCTCCGCCACTCTCGCATCTGACGCTATAAAGCCCGCGCGTACGTGGTGTTTTTGATTCAATCCTTGTGATATTACTCCGCGAGATCGTAGTAATGGAGAATATTAACGCTAAAGGAACCGTGTCTACCCAACAGCAGGTACTATTGTCACAAGTTTTTCCCCTCAATAAATCAGGGACTAAACAAGTGCGTGTCGGCCTTGAAGTGACCTGTGTCGGAGAGTTCCTTCCGGTGGTGCAATTTATGGGGGTGCGCCCGAGCCGCTTAACGATTTCAATGTCACGGGATGAGTGGGGACTACTGTACAAAGATATGGCCTCCATTACGGACTATTTTGACACAGCCAAGTTTCACCCAAACACGATACCCAATGTACCTGAAAAGCAATTTGGGGATCTGACAGTGAAATTCCACCGGAGTTTGAAAAACTCTGCGTGACCTTCGTACGTGATGCGGAAAGAAATCCTCTCATCATGATGAACCCTAGCATTGAAACATTAAAAACCAAGGCTACGTGGATCAACAGGTGGCTGAATTTCTTGGATTCACTGCCTTTGAGGGAATACAAGGACGCCCTCGTCGAGGCTGTCACACGTGTTACAGTGGGCTACATGGATTACAATAGGATGCCCGTGACTGAAGAACTACACTATCGCATCGGGAATAATTTCGAGGAGATATACCTGCTGGCCCGAGATGAGCTTCAGCGTGCAAACCCTGATGCGAATTTGGAATATCTATATAAATTGTTTGGCGAAATGTATCATTTATGCTATGACGAACTAGATGGTTTTGCCGGAGGGCAATACCGAATGCCCTCATATTAGAAAAAATGCATTATACCTAAGATAACGATGATTTTATAATTTTATACATGTGTATAATTAAAAAAAAAAGTCATATGTAGTTCTAAACTGTAGATCATACTTTTCTAATCAATTAAAGAAAAAGTTATTCGTAATTATCGTCTTAATAATTTACAAAACCTCCACCCTGGAAAAAACCATCTAATCCCCCTTTTCCCACCGACCACCCGCATTCTACCGGATGTCTATTGTCCGTATCTATCTGTTAAGAAAAACCAAGGCCGGCGCCTAGTCTGAAAGCCTATTGCCGGACGACATGTACTTTTTAAGAAAATCGCGATAAGGGCGTGATCAGCCATATTTTAAAGACAATTTTCTTTATTGGGCAAAGGGATGAACGTGTCTACACACGCTTCTACGCAATACCGCCTGGGGGGGGGGGGGGGGATATACCTGCACGTGCACATCCATTTCCTGGAAAAAAGGGGGGAGGGAGCGTGAGAAATTCCCCAATACTGGCCACTTACTACTGCAAGACGACGTAACAAAGAGAGGCAGACCCTCATTGCTCTTCAAACCCAAGGGAATCCTCCTCAAATGGGGCGAAAGCAGCTGTCAGAAGGTGAAGGCCACAGAAAGCTCCGCACCTGAATACAGCACGTCTAGCTTTCAAACAGTGAGACCTGAGAAAAAGCGTAATATAAAGAAGGCTAGTTCGTAACAGGTCACAAAAAAGATGATCGGATGGGCTCAAGACTCATAGCTCATGCCAGAGCACTACCCAGTGCAGAAAATTATTCAAGAACAAATAGAGGGCCCTAAGAGATTGTTAAGATCCCAAATCCTCTCTCTAGCAGAAGGCGAAAAGACACCAATCATCGAGGATTTTTGGGAAGGGGACAGTGCTACTTTAGGCTGCCCCGACGAAGATTAGGGACTGTGACTGGAATGCTTATTCCCTGTTCACGAGATAAAGTAAGCAACCTTTTGTCTGCTGCCACCTGAGAAGCTCTCTAAGCGCCATCGGGTGGCAGTGTACGTAGAGGACGATGTCGGTCAGTGTCGGTCCAACTAGGTAGTAAGCTCATGGAACGACTGAACGAAGGGTTCAACCCCTAGAATGGGGTCACCGTGAACGGCAGTGAGAGTAAGGGAGCCTCGGGCCCCCAAACGCTGCACTGATCGGTGACAAAACATTGCAGAGGTTAAACATCTGCCACCACAGGCCTCACTGCGGGCCTCAATTGGTAACTGTAGAGTTGCTCGAGAAAAACCACACGGGAGAAGAAAAGACTGACGATGAAGTCAAATGGGCGGTTCAATGACTGAAAAAATGAATAATATAATCCAGATTAACTTGCATCATAGCCCACGCGCCTCAGCTATTCTCTGCAGGACGCTAACTGTGATGCAAACACCCATAGCTCCCATCCAAGAACCATGATTAAAGGATGGAAAGGTAAAGGGCCGATGAAGTTGCCGGAAGGTATTTCATGCACACTCTGGGGAAAATAGGATAAGTGTCTGCCTCCTTATCAAAGGGAGAGAGGCCATTTTCTTACCACACCTTAGCAAGGGCGATCTGGCGGCAGCCAGAATAAAAATTCAAGTAGGAGGGAACAGAATCTCGAAGTGCATAGTAGTTTCAGCCTATTTACCATACGACTCCGTGGAGCTTCCTCCGATGCGAGTAGCCGAGGCTGTGATAAACAAAGTGGAGGAAGACTGGCTAGAACTCTTGTTAGGCAGTAACAGTAACTTCCATCACGTTGGATGGGGGAGCTCCAACACCAATGCAAAAGGTAAACACAACACAACTTGATAAGGGGAAAAACTTCACGCTTCTAATTAGGGGAACGGGATTGACCTTCATAAGCCGTAAAAGACAACAAGTACTGAATATAACCATCTGGACCGCGGATTTGGTAGACATGGTAGGGAACTGGAGGGTCTCAAAAGAGCCCTCGGGCTGAGATCATAGGCAGATCCGCCTTCTAACGGGATTCTAGGAAATTCGGGACATTAAACACAATTTTTGTATCCTTTGAACCAAGTTCTGCTATCTCAACCCTCCCCGAAAATTTCTTGAATCATCGAAGGGTGTGAGGACTGGGACCCGAGTTAGGAGGCCTGGAGGCCGGCACCAGCACAGAGGTGAGAAGTCCGTATGCGACTTCCTGGCCTTCAGCATAGGACTCATACTGGTGGACGAGCGCTCCACGTTAGATGGGGCGGGCATTCAACGGCTGTTCATGCGGAGGGGTTGTCCGAAGGGGTCAGTGGGATATCCACGTGACGGCAAGGGCAGGCCGTCTGGGCACACGGCAGCCCACCCAGCCGTAGTCGTGAGGGGGGGGGGGCATTGACAATACTGCCCAGACAGCCCACTCTCTCGGTAGAGCCGCTTCGGCTGGCTCCTAGTGCGCGCCACTGGCAGTTCTCTCTCCAGCCCTTGGTAGGCTCCCAATGCCCGACGTTGGTCTTCACGTTCTCTAAGTGAGGGCTACACTCTCCCTGGTAACGATCTCCGGGCGGGAGCAATACTTTCCTCGCGCGACGTGTTCTGAGTGAGAGTCCTAACCTTCCGGGATACGCTCTCTATGTTTGGAGCTACCGAAGTGAACCCGCCGCATCCTTGATCGTGTGATTTGGGCGAGTTCCTCCCAACGCTCTCCGTTATCTTACGTCATGCTCTCGGCGAGGTGGTCCTCGAGGTTAGTTTTCGCACCTCGGACTCCCGCAAATCTGCTCTCGGTGTCCCGATCCACGGGTCGTAATAATTCGCGATCTATCTCACACGGATTAGTTGATGCGCGTATGCGTGGAGCCTAGCCCTCTTTCCACGCCTTCGCATCCTGAGGGACTTCAGGGCTTCCCACTTCCATTCCGATTATCACCGGCTTTTACCTCTCGCGGGTTGTGTCTCCTATCACCGGCTGATCGTGTTTCTTTTTGGATTTTATGGCTTGTTGGATTCTGTGTTGTCGCGAGAACGAGTTCCAACCCCACTCGTCCTGTCTCTTCGTGCTCTTGTTTCCGAATTTAGGATACTTTTTGGGAGTGATGAGGTCGACAGACGACGGTTAAGGCACGGCACCTCACCTCCTCTCCCTCGTTTCGGTACTCTCGGTTTTTGTTAGCTTTTGGCCCATAAAAAGCTAGCTGGCCCCCGCATTAATTCGGTTGGACGAATAGGATGCGACCATGGGAACCGGCGAAGATAATAACTACACCTGATCTCCAGGACGAGGTCGGGAATCGGGGCGAGATCGAGATCGGGTGTCACAGCCCAAACCTGGCCTGGCGGGTGGACTTCCATGGAGAAATCCGGAAAATCCAAACTGGTAGGGTTCCAGAGAGGAGCTCTCACTAAGAATCCAGGACATACCCTGCAGAGTGAAGAATAAAGGACAATTAGAGCACGCTGCCGAAAGCTTCGGAGAGAAGTTTAAATGCTCCTTCGAAAGCAATTGTGTCCTAGGCTCTCAAAAAGGGACCAGTAATGTTGGCTGATAGATCAATACGCTAGCGACGCTACGCGAACTGTGGAAAGTATGGAACAAGTTAAAAAACTCTCGTAATGTCAAACACAAGAGGAACGGACCTCAAGAACGCAGGAGTCTCCAGAGAAAGTACAACAAAGCTCTAGCGAAAGTCATAAACGATGGTTGCAGAAGTCCAGCAGTGGTACAAGCAGTACAAAATGCTCCTAATACAACGGGAGGGCAACATAGAGACTGGGCTTCAGCAGCTAGCATCGGATATCCACAAGGGGTAGAGTGGGCAATCGTCTCTTTCGAACCCCTAAAGGCGCCAGGACCAGATGCTTTTGCAGAAGGGAATCGACACCATCTTGGGACCACTCACGAAAATTCTTAGACCTTGTGTGGCCCTTAAAACTGTACCACAGGTCTACGGACTATCAAAAATTGGGTTCATACGCAAGCCTAGGAACAATGGCTACGTGAAGCCAAGATGCTTCCCACCTATCAGTCTAACCTCCTGCGTCCGTAAATTGGTGGAAAGACTGATGGACAGATATATAAAAAGTCATCAATAATTACCTCAGTCCTCATCACAGTATACCTGCGGCGAGGAAATGTCCAGAGAGACCACCCTGCACCATCTGGTGACAAAAGTCGAAGAGGAAATACAGGAGATGGGTTTCGCCATCGGAATCTTTCTCGATACCGAAGAACCTTTGACCTCACCAAATACGATGTCATAACGAAAGCCATGTCAAGGAGGAGCTACTCGCAAACTATCACTGACTGGGGGCGAGGTGTGTTGATGAGAAGGTCATTGACCGCAGCGCACAACGGAGAGGAAGCAGAAGGTCACCCTATAGGAGGATGTCTTGCCCGCACTAGTGGATGAGCTTCTCGAAAAACTGAAGGAACAAGGTCTCCGGGTATATGGCTACGCATACGACGTGGCCATTATTGCAAGAGGTAAGTACCTAAACACGTTAAGGGATAGAATAAGCTATTCCCTAAGGAGGCTGGAAGAACAGAGTGGCGAAATGAAACTATCAGTCAACCCTGAAAAGACGTCCGTCATGATATTCACCAAGAAATACAAAAAGGAGACTGAGACTAGGAGGAGCAGAAATTGTATACGATACCTCGGTCAGATATTTGGGAGTTCAGCTGGACCGGAAGCTTCACTGGAGGAAGCATATCTGTATACCTGAACGGGAACACTGAAAAACTATTAAGCGAACACGAGGCAAGTACGACATGCACTGCTACACGGAAGGTTCGGGATACAAGGACCGTTTTGGAGCGGAACTATATGGGCCAGCGAAGCACTATGAAATCAGCCCGTACCTTGGGACTAATGCCACAGTGTTTCACGCAGAAGTTCTCGCCATGAAGAAGTTTGTAGAACTATCGACAAATCGGCAGACCATGAACAAGTATATAGATATTTAGTCAGACAGTCACGCCGCTACCAAAGCACTCCTAATATCCAGCATGCACTCAGAGTTATTGCGGGAAACCATGGAGGAGCTAGAAAGGGTCGGAAAACACCCCGGCATCCACGATAATGAGGAAGTGGACAGACTGCCAAGCAAGGTTAGCTGACTGCATTCGAAGCGGAACCAGTTGCTGTCCCCTCAGTCACAAAACTTTCAAGGACAAGATTCAGCTGAAACATTTCAACCACTAGAAAAATATAAAAAGTTACAGGAAAGTGAGGGCAACAATGCCCGGCCCGAGCTGCGAGAGCTAGACAGCTACTCAACAGGGACAGGAAAGGCTTGAGTAGAGTGATTAGGCTTCTCACAGGACATGGGAGATTCAACGCCCATTGCAAAATCGTGAGCATCGGCGAAGATGCCTCGTGTCGATTCTGCAAAGAGGAATCAGAGGACATCCTGCACAACTTTTTCAACTGCCCGGCCTTAGCCGTGATGAGATTGCGATGTTGGGGAACTGGTTTCCTCACGAGCGATCAGATCGAGAAGGTTCGAATTATCTAAAGCTGGCTACAAAAACCGAGCTGGAAATTGAATCCGTAACCCAATCTAGGCGGAGCTACAATACCTCAAAACGGAGTTCGGTGGCCACAGGAAGGCTAGTCCGCCCATCCGCGACTTTTAACCTCACCTAACCTAACAGACGTTTTTCGAAGTTTTAATAAATTTTCAACATAGGAGACACTCGGAACTATATACCTGTCTTCTCGTCCGTCTCTGCTTTCGGAACTATTTGTGGAGGTGCTAACCCCCACCTCTACCGGATTTTTCGGTCTTTCCTAATTGTACCCTTAACAACTAGGCGGCATAAATGGTCTTTCCTGGCGCCGTCCTGGTAATAACGCCGACGCTATGGAACCGGCGAAGGTGACGAATTCCCCGCACTTTCGGAACACTACGGGAAAAACACGTTACGACATTCATTAAAAAAAGGACTTTTAACAAAAAAAAAAAATTAAATAAATAGCAAAAATGAAGCATTACTAGCGCCGGGTCGATGAATTGGTTCTTCTCCAAATGCGATCATAATTAACCCGCCCAATCCCTTCCATAATGGGTCCCCGCACTTCGCCCATTCATTACAATGAACACCGCATACCTTTTTTTTGCTTCAATCTCCTTCCGAATGAAATATTAAGGGGGCAGGTTTCATGGAGTATTACAGTTATTCTATAAAGATTGTGAACTTGGCCGAGGAATTGATATAAAAGAATTTCGTAGCCACGAAATTCGGGAATTTATTACTCAGCTTAAAGTACCTAAAGCAATGAGAGGGGGGTGGGGCTAATGATTACTCGGGAAGATCTCTATGGAGTAAAATTTATTGTATCAACGTGTCATGGCCAAATTTATGAATGCAACGAAAATAATCCAGGTCTTTTAACTACTAACTCGAGGGTGGGAGGTAAGACCAACTCACTTGCGGCTACGCGAAATAAAATAACAAAAAGGGGGCAATTCTGAACCTACAACAGGGGAGAAATTAGGGGGCGATGGTAACAAGTAATCATTAATAGGGGGCTAGACTTACAACTAACGAATGGGAATTAATTAGGAGGCTCACCGTTCAGGGAAAATTATATTAAGAGGCCGGGAAACACGTTGAGGGAGGGAACAAAAATGGGACACTCACGGGTACGGGCGACCCAACAATCCCTCTCGTTTTCCTTGGGGTTTTTTCTTCCTGCCCTACTCCTCGCTCTCACCGGGTATCCTCTCCAAACTAGTCTAACTTCAGAAAACTGCTCTCCACTAATTCCTCCACACAAAAATCCTCCACAATAGTTCTCCACAATATATCTCCTCCAAACAATAGAACATTTATAATTTGTTTGTGGCTCGTTCGAATGGCATCTTTGTATTCCAGAGCCACGTGGGATCTCTCCGTATCTCCATTGTGAGTGCTGTGGCAAAGAGCGCGGAGGTGGAAATAAGGAATATCGGATGGATTGTCCGACGGTGCCCAAAGAGATGAACTTAAACCTAACTTAACGTACGAAGATTAACTGTATATAAATTAGGGAGTAGGAGGGGAAGATCTCAAAATTCTGCCTCGTCACAGTATATTGATTGTGAACATGAGTTATTTAATCATATCGCCCCATTTTAGGTCCTCCCATTCTGCCATTGAAGTGGTACGTATTCCGTTTTGTTCGTGACTTTCAAACGAATATTTGAAGTAATATTGGGTCTCAAGTTCAGATATAACATTAAGCAGTGATTGGTTTGTGAGGAAGATACAAAAATGCAATACTCGACCGAACATACCTGTAGCTATCCATTCAGAATCGAATGGTCCGTTATCATAAAATTTCCTCACGAGTCCTCTTGCATCTAATAAGAGAGTAGTAGCTTGTTCCAAAAGTTTGTTTATAAAAATATCCTGTTAAAAATTTTTCATTTTAAGTGGGCTTAACATAAATAAATAAAAATAACATAAAATAAAATAAATAAAATAAAATTTGTTGTGTATACTTTCACTATTTGACCAGGAGAAATTAGGGATATTTGACTATTCATCATTACTTTCAAATGTCATTGACAGATTTGTTCAAATAGCATAAGAAGTTTCGTGAAAAATTTTTCGTGGAAATTTCGGGCTAATATGGTAAACTTTTTCTTTCCATACACTGTCAAATTTCAATCCATGAATTTACTCCTATGAGAAGTCGCTATGAGATGCTCGCAAATCATGGCTACAAATTAATTGATGAGGGACGAGTGAATAAAAAATACAACTGCTACATAAAACGAATATTTTGAGGGTTCTCTGTTCACGTTGAATTCAAACAATTTGCGACTTTATCTTGAAGAGTCTCAATATCATGAATCATTACGGGATGCAAAAATTCTACCTTATTCTGCTCGATGCTAACTTCAGCTGCAGACAGTAGTGAAAGGTATTTTATCCAATAGCTTTTCAGACCGTGGATCTTCCTCTTCAATTCAGGCGATATGGGAATGTCGTATTTGCCTGTATAGTTGCCATATGAAAATAAAAATCAGAAATAATTTGAAGTGCAAGACTCTCTCATAGACGATTCGGTATAAAATAAAAGAGTATAAGTTAATGGATAGCAAAACTCCAGCAAACATTGAGGGTTTTGTAGCAATTAGAATTTCATTAGACGTTGCTGACAAGTACCACATCTAAAATAATCTGAAAACTTACGGAGTATCTGGTATTGTTCTTCGAGTTTCGAAAATTCCTTCTCCTTCAAAGGAATTTCTGTATTCAACCTGCCCAGAAGCCGTACCATAGCTTGCATTTCGGATAGATTTTGGGATTCTTTCTTCATGCTGAAAAATTGTAAAGCATCTTAGAAAGGTGATGTGAGTGACCATCTGTTATAATTTTGTAATGAAATTTATAGGGTTGAACTGATCAATGGTTTATTCCATCGAAGAAATCTGTTCGGTTTTCCACCGAATTTACCCACACGCATACACACACTCATGACCTGCTCAGCTGTTACGCTAGCTCACCTCACATGACCAGTGGCCTCTCACCGCTGACATATAACGAACCTAATAGAGAGGTGTAATTGACCATCGCGATTTTCGACACCTTCCACCTTGCGGTTTGATTATTGCTCCTATTTGCATATCAACCGTCTTGAGAGTGTTTACGCGCATTTCGCAAGACGTTGGTTTTTCTCATTCATTGCACCGCAATAGCGGTCAGGCTGGCTTACATTAGCCCCGGTCGCTATTTAATCGTTATGGCTCAGGAAGACACGTCTTAGATGGTCGCCTAGATCGCAGAATGCGAGTATCGGGTAGTGTGTTCTCAACCCTATAGAGGGGAGAAAAACAAAGAGATGTCGTTCGACTCCACGATCCGGCGGCGGGGAGGAGATTGGTAGCTGTGTACCTGTCGATCCCGTGAAAGAAGGAGAGAGCGAGTGAGCCTTGCAGAGTGGACAAGAAGATGAAGATGAAGTAGGGTTGGAGCTAGCGAGGGAGCCTTGTAGTTCTGCGCTCAAGGCGAACTGTGCGCGACCTGATAATGAGTGCCTCTCGAACCGGCCTTATAGAGTGGTCTCATAGTATATCTGTGAGCCTAAGTAGATAATCTCTGCATCTAGGAAGGATACGGCAGAAACCTCATTGGCGCAACAAGACTGTCCGCGGTGAATCAATTATTAGTCGACGGAGGACACGTTGCATAAACTAAAGCAAGGGAGACGGCTACCTTCACGCGAACCCTTATACAATCCTTCTAGAATCAATCGAGATAGAATTCTATTCTGCAAAATTGTTCATGTTTCTTTGTTAACTTGTCTATTTTCTCCGCCGAACCAACATCAGCTTAGTGAACGAAAAGAAAAATTTACTGAAAAATTAATAATCCAGGCTAGGATTCAAACCTGAGACCTTCCGATAATGCATCGAGCGCTCTCCCAAATGATCTATCCGGCTCCTAGCCACGTTTTCTCTTTAGATTTCTTGTACATATCGAACTATTCATCCGGGACGTCCTGAACAACAAGCACTCACTCTCTGGTCGTAGTCTGTTCACCTCGAGCACTGCACTTCCTTCAGCACTTCCTGGCTCTCTCCTTAAGCACTCTACTTAACTTCGCTCAGCCTTCTCGCTGAAGACGATATTCTTTCCGTTCTCGGAATTCTCAGGTGAATACGCCAGCAGTTATCATTGTTGCTACCTTTTTCCTCTACTCCCCGATATTTGGACTGACAACAGAGTGTCTTCCTAGGTGTCTCTCTTCTCCGTTGGATTGAAGATTTAGCTAACTTACTCTGTGGCTGTACCCCTCCTCCATCGGATTGATGACTCAGTTAGGTTGCGCGCTAGTTGCCGCTCCCCTTCACAGGGTTGAAACTTTCATGGGTAAATCTTATAAAAGCGGACTCCACCGTAGTAAATCGAATTTCCTGCTCTGTTACCATTAATCCTACATAATGATAATAGAGTTGTGATTCTAGGATTAGCGCGTAGGCGGAAGAATGTCTGGTTACGGAAAAAATAACAACACACCCATTGTTAGCCAAAGTGTACAATACACGTGAGAAGAGCAATGGGGATTACTAGGCAGTCAGGTATTCTCTGTGGTACAGGGAATAAACATCAATTCTGGCAGGTTCCCTACCCTCTAAGTAAAAGCACTCCTCGAGGGATACGTCTTTGGGGTAAATTTACAATTAATCGGTCCCGCCACTGGGTCTAGACTATCCATTTTTCCAGTAAAATTGGGGACTACTCCAAGCCCTACGAGTCAGTTCCTCAACTTATGAACTTGACATCTCACGATTTTATAGAAACAAAAAACTGTCGACAGCATATACTTGCAAAATAATCCCGTTAAAATTCATAGCAACCTTAGGCACATAAGTTTCCTCACCCGTGATTTGAAACGTCTTGGTCCAAGACTCTTGGAAAAAGACCATTTGAATTTAGGGAATTCAAAAGGAATTTTTCAGGAATATGTCTTTAGTAAAACTTTTTTATTTAATAGTACATACAAAAACAATTCAAAAGAATATATTATCGCGCTCGCCCCATAGTTCTATTGCAACTTTACTAGATTTCTATGCAAACTATATATGTTTGTGACTAAATTGATCTAGAATTTTTTTTTTAAAGAAATATCCAACAGAAAGCACTGGAAACGAGTTGGATTTTTTATTACAATTCAATCTATTTTACACATCAATTGTCAATTTTTTACCAACTTATACGAAAGCACGAATGAATGTCTAGCGTACCCAAATAATCCCACTCGAATGCGGCCTCAAGAATTATCGATGGGCAATAATAACCAGAATATTTTACGTATTATTTGAAGCCCCGGGAAAATTGATAATTTGCGGGAATCGAACCCGCTAATCATGAAGGAGAGAGGGAGCTACATGTCGCTGCACCGTTAGGAGCACATCATTCTACAACGAATATCCAGAGCCACTTTAAGTATCGAAAACTCAAAATCCGTCCAGCAGATTTCGGAAAATCGGCAGCAATATTGCCCCAGACACTATCCCTGTTAATTTCATGAAGTTTCGTACATAAGGATGCACGATTAACCACTTTAGGCTAATTGATACCAACGTGGATATTAATTGCGTATCCCACACTTGTTGCGCGTTGCCACTCAATGACCGCCTCGGTCCTGCCATAAGGGAGAACCACTGGCTGTTTTTGGCTGTGGATAATTCGCGATACTTCTCCGCTCGAAAATAACCCGTACAACGCCTAAATTCCGCAGTAATTAGTCCCCGCACCGCATTGGAGAAGAATACACCGAATATATGCAGAAAAACCCCTGCAAAACATCCTTTAAAAACCACCGAGGCTTGGAAACCACTACCATGGCTCGGAAAATGCTAAAAGCTAATCACATCAATCGGTGCATCGCCCTGCCCGATTACGGGCAGAACCATACGCGGGAGAATTGCTTTGAATTTGAATTAATTTCCCCATAACAAGATTTTTCTCAGCACGGGTTGAAAACCCCCTGGAAACAGAAAAGAACGCTGTTGTATGGACAGTGGAGACGGAACAGCCATCTAGCGGAGGCCGAATAGGCCTCGAATAGACAGCATGCACCAATTTTCTTCGATGAGGCGTCAAAGGCATGGGGGTATGGGTTGAAACTGCGATCCCTCTCGGCCCTGAGGACGTTAGTAGACTGTCGCTTAGTTGGAGTATGCCCAGCATGTAATAGGGAGTACTGAGGCCGACTTGCAGGCCGTCCAACTGGGCAACTCCACGGCGTATACCGCTTTAAAGTAGGGATCAACGGCCAGGTGAGAGGACTGGCGTACCCGGGATCCCGTCGGATTGATTGGACGTGGCACGAGTAACAGAATGATCGTGTTGCCGCCGAGATACTCAGACTAGGGGGAGAAGGCCCCAGGAGATTTCAGGCAGTCGAACACAAGCTCTCGACTAGAGCAGGGATCGCCATATCGATATATTTTGATGATCGAGATTTAATTATTGTTGCAATCATCAATCCAGCGCGAGGGAATAATGATTATTCGAACAGTCAATAACCCAAGTGAAACAAAATTGAGTTATGGATTATTGAATATTCATAGGTACGAGATTTTCAATTTATTGGGTAATGAATTTTCTCAGTCGACATTTTAGAAATATTTTCCGAAATCAATATCCTTATCACAAATTATTCGGATTATTCAATTAATCCGCTATTATATTTGGAACATGATTTTAATATAGCATCAATCAATATTCAGCATAAGGTAAATATTGATGTAATAGCCAATCACATATTCACATCCCAGAAATTGCTGAAAACTTTCATAATCAATAAACCTCCTATGGAAGTATGCAGAATGTTTCCTTAATTCGTAATCGAAGTACTTAAGTTTATGATTAATCATAAATTGGCAATGTAATTACGGAGCTTTGAAAAATACTATCGAAGCACGGTCACTTCGTTCATCATATTGTTCATGAATAGTTACCTGAAAATTCTGGCCCAAATGGTAGTCAATAAATTAACAAATTAGGAATGACATGTATCATTCTTTTCTTCATTGTTAATTAGTTATTTATCAAGGTAAGAAATTTCTTACTCAATACATACACAGTAACGAGAACGACGAGATTTTGGATTAAATAATCACTCAATACTTAGGATTGAAATTTTTTCCGTTGATACATTAATCATCAATCCACCTCCGAATATTTTATCAGGTATGATTCAAACACTAATCACCATGAACGAATTTTCGATTAAACACTCAACCAATAACCAGGACTGGACATTTCTCAATTACTTTGTTATTTAATATTTGTTGATGAAAATTTGTACTCAAAAGTACAAATTCAATTCACCAAAGTTAAAGTCATGTATTTTTCCTCTAGTTAACCATTGTTGCTTATGGATTGACACTATGAATGTCATTCTAAAAAAGAAGCTCAAAACTTATCGAAGTGAATCATCAGATCTGAATCATCAGCATATTGTTCGTATTGACTCAAAATAAAATCGATACCACTTTGTTGTTTGAATTTTACCGAAATCATGTCTCAATGTCTAGATATGCGTAGAAGTACAGTGGTCTGTCTCCAATTTTTCACAAGTGTGACAAACATATATTTCGCTCGAACTCGTACTACTAAGCTGTCAACGTCATAGACAGCTTTGAATGTACATGAGCGAGATAGAGAGCTTGTGAATACATGAACATTGTGATCGAATATTGGTGACTCAGGCTGATCCTGAATTCTTCACAGACATAATTCAGACGCGTGATTTATTAGATGCAGTGTTCAGTAGGTTTTCCAAACCCTGGCATTAGATAAGTACTACATTCATATTTTTTTTGTATGATTGAATTATTGCATATGCAGAATAAGGGATTTAAAGTGTATATCCGATTCCCTATTTTTCTTAAATCAATCCATTAAATTTTCACAAAAGGGGTCTATAGTGTAGGATCATTTTGACGATAATTTTCGGAGTCATTTCCATTCAATTAATGGTGTAGCCTTCTGCGATGAAAAAATAAGCCTAATTATTGTCAAAACGGATCTAGTCCTTTAAATTCCAATATTTTTTCAACGACTTGTATATGAGTCTGATAGAAGGTTGAATTTAGAATTTTTCGATTCCTCCTGCTGTATTATTATTTCAAAATTTCGTGATTATTCAAGCTTACGATTTTTTCTTACCCCAACAAAAAATTGAAAAAAAAATCACCGAAATTTTCCATCAAATATTTCTGGTACTCGAGAAACGTGGTGTGAGCCCCTCTTAATACGAGATTCAGTCGAAATTGACAAATCATTCATTCAATATAGTTGAACTTTCTTCCTTGAAACAATTAAACAAGTTTACTCATTTATAACAACTGCTTGCTTGGAAAGTAGAAAGCAGAAAAAGATGTAGAACTGTAAAAATTATGAAAATTGATACTTAAGTGATTAAAAAATTTAAAAAATGTAGCTGAAGAATTAAAAATCAAAAACATCTGACGAAAAATTGTAGCTTGACTGATTAATGGAAATAAGTGAAAACTGAAAAATTGTAAACTAAAAAAGTAAGAAATCTAAATTTAGAAACATTTGAAAAATAACTTATCCTTGAAAAGGTGAAAAAACTGAAAATAGAACTAAAAAAAAGGAAATTCCGAATTGAGATTGAAAAAAATTTATAGAAATTGGATTTTTTTTCCACAGAAAAATAGCCAAAAAAAGTCGGGGTCACACATAGCGGTAAATGAAATTTTATGAGCGAAATTTTATTGAAAGGGAACGGAAAGGGATAGCTAGGCTTTCGGGGAAAGGTGACGGTCCTCGGGTCGCTCAGGATGCCTGTTTGGAGAGAGGGGTGGATTGTAGATGGGAACAAGGTTATCGGAAAAATCGGGAAAAATACCCAAAAAAGGAAATGGGGGGCGAGAAATAAATTAATGCAACAAAACATTGTCCTTACGTATTCCGCTATTCATGTCAAAATTCGGTACAATAATAATAAATGATATCGAT
>NW_011887990.1:20950-28748 GCF_000806365.1 Fopius arisanus
GGGAAATCGATAATTTCCCGGAATCGGACCCTCAACGAGTGAGCGCGAGCGAGAGAGAGCGAGAGAGACGGCACCATGCCTCGCTGCTCGGTTAGCAGCGAGGAGAAATCCACCAAATCGTTCCAACTCCACTAAAAATTCGATAACTCAGAATCCGCTGAGCGGATTCCGGAAAACCCTGAACCATCTGGTTCGGGACGTTCTCCTCCACAATCCCTCAAAATTTTAGCCGTAAGGGTAGATAATTAGTCCCGTTAACGCGATTAATAACCGCGAGGAAATTTAACACGCGATTCCCCACCTGTTGCGCGTAGCCGCTCGATGACTGCCTCGATGGCACCACGAGGGAGAACCACTGGCCTTGTTCGTTGGCCGTGGACCATTTTCACGCATAACTCCCATAAAAATACCCCCAAAACCCCACAATTCACACCAATGACCTCCCAACCGCACTGGGAGATAATGCAAGCCGAAATTATTCGGAAAAATCCTCCCCAAACCTCTTCAAAACCACCCAAACTTTTGGGGACACAACCGAGGCCATTTCCATGGCTCCGAAGAATATCACAACCGCCAATATTTATCGGGGAGCCGCCAAAAAGGGGAAAATCTTTAAATATAACCGTAAAAACTCACGGTAGATTTTTTCGCTGCCTTCCTCTTTCTCTTCAGGACCATCCTGGCTGCAGCTAATTGTCCTGGTATCCTGGGTGATGCACTCGTCAAGTCTCACTACTCACTCCTGTTCACTCACGTGTGGATGTTACCGCGGTTAATGCGTAACTGATTTTCGGAGGTCAGTGTCGCGTGACGCTGACCCCCCTAATCACGCCTACCAATCGATCGGGTGTCGATTGGTGGATCCCTCTACCTTATTCTGGGTCAAGTCCTTCGCGGGGGAGTTAATTCCCCAACCCTAAAAATAATCTATCACCTTCCTTTTCTCAGGATCGGTTCCCCTGGGTTCTCGGAATTAAAAGACCCTTATTCCTAATTCTTAAACCTAATTTTATTTTCCTAACCCTTAATTAATTTGGCAATCCGCCGGGATAACGACTGATTTTATCCCGAGCCGCCTTCCACCCGTATTCAGTCTTGACAATTCGTAGGGGTAGTGACTGAATCTACCCCGTACGACCTTCCACCCGTAATCAGTCTTTGGCAATCCGTTGGGGTTGTTAATATTTTTACCACGTACGGCCTTCCACCCGTACCAATTAATTCCCAGAACCCTTTTTCCTAGAGCGCCGGCTTTTTATCCGGAGCTACCCGACCCGGAGGGCATACTCTCCCATCCTCTAGAAAATCCCTCACACCCTTAACCTACTCTAAACCACCCCGAAAGGGGGGAATCCTAATTTTCCTAAACCTAACCCATGTCCTACTGGTCTCACTCTCCCTCTATTTCTGAATTTTATTGGGGATTTCAACGGGCATCCTCAATGCTCGTTACACAATTTATTATTGATTCATCCAACAATTCAAAATTCATCATCCTCCACTGATGATTGAACCAATTATTTGATTCATATTTGGGATTCATGAACGATTACTTGAACCATCTAGAAATGGAGAAATCGGTTAACGATGAATTCAGAAATCGCCAATATTGAGCGTCTTATGAATGAATAACGAAATAATTAGCAAGCACAATGAACAATTGATGAAATATTCTATAACAATTCATTGTCGTATACTGCAATTATCGTTGGATGAATAATGGACGAATAATCGTTCATTCATATGTTAGCGTTCAGTTCTACATCGCCGTTATCGACTGACTAAATATTTCTAGTAATTTAAAATGCGGTTGATGGTTGATTCATTAACGTTAATGTTCTGATGTCGGTTACTGATTGGAAGAATAACTGCCATTGTCCGGGCGTGATTATTGATTAATTACAAATTCGATAAGTTATTTACTGTGAATATAGGTTGGTCGATTATGCAGTATTATATGATGACTAATGTTTTCGATGGGAACATAATTACTAATAAAAACAATATTACAAAAAATTAATATTATTGGGTGTCCCTGGACTCGAGCACCTGCAGCGCGACTCGCTCGCTGGAATGCGCATGGCTGAAATAGCTTATCGACGGGAGGAAATGCTTCCTCGTTCGAGTGATACAAATCATCAGGGCCAGCCGTGGGATCGAAAGTCTCGTTTCGGGGCGTGGGGTTACGACCTTCGTGTTTCCGGAGTTTATCTGAGCCTGGAAGAAAGAGGCGATGGCGTCTTGCTCATGGGTCTGGAGTCGAAGGGACTTCTGTCGATCCGATATGCGCCGCCATCTTGAGTAGCCAGGGACGGTCACTTGCGACGTTAACTTGTAACTTGTGGCCGAGAACGTGGGTGGTCGTGAGGTGGATGGGAAGATATCCACCTTGGTCAGACCAGCCTTGCCCCGAGTAGCAATACCCGAGGGGCATACATAACAGTGCTCAGAGTCGCGTTTGATGGCGACATCCGGCCTGGGAAAGCGTGAAATGACTTGGGTTTTCTCCGAATGGACCACTCCTACAATACCATATGACCCTCAAGCTAACTGGACATGTAGCATGTTCAGTGGCCATCAAGTCCCTGAGGTAGCCGTAGAGACAGGCCCCGAGAGCCGGTTTCGTCGGACGAAGTTTTCAGAAAGGCTTTTTAGGCTGGGAAAATACTCTTCTAAATGGCGCCCAACGTGGGGTCTCGCGCAGGAGAAATCCATTAAGACAACAAAAAAAAAAGCGAGAGACGGCTTAACAATTGGCATGAGCCAATTATCCATGGGGTAATCCGGAAACAAATCGCGAAATATCGATTTTCCTCAAGAAATGGGTCGGGAGACAAAGAAATCCCCCCCCCCCCCAGCTGCTAAGCGATTATTAATAAATTAATTATCGTTCTGAGAATCATTTATTTCTCCCAAAAGGAGACAATTAATTTTCGGAGTACGAATGTACCGACGGGGCGCCACCTGTCCGTCAGGCCGAGGCGAAATTGCCCTTTCCATCCTCCGGAGATCGTCTCAGGATCGGAGATTTTTCCCCAACGTGTAAAAATTTTCAAGATCGATTCTTACCTCGGAAGAATCCATATTTCGAAGGTGTAGACGTCATTCTCCTCCTCCCCTGCTGGAGAGCCGTTCGGATACCGGAAATATTTTGACCGTAAACGAAAATTCGCCAGAAAATACGAGACAATTGGAAAATTCTGGAAAAAGAATAGAATTCTAGCTCGTCGATAAGGGCAGACACGGAATTACCGACTGCCACAGGCCATAGTAGTAACTCCAACCGCTAGGGAGCGCCACCAACTGGATGCAGCCGCGTAAGGAATAAATTCAGAGGACTTTGATTGGCAAGTAATCAAAGCCTTTGACTACCTCAGTATGCAAATTTAGGTCAGCGGTCAAGACACCAAGGGGGACCACTGACGACGAAAAATGACGGTAAAAGTTTGCCCTAATCTCCACGCCTGTAACACCTGTTGCATTCGGGATAAAGGCCTGGGAAACGTTCCTTCCGATGTTGACCACGCGAGTGACGACACAGAAAATTTCAAGTGCACTCCCGTGAGAAGCAGTGTTTCACGTGGTATGAAAATGCCACGTGCTCAAAATAAAAAATCAAGGAAAAGGGTCCCAAGGTGTTGAAAAACACCGAAACGATCCCTCGTCCAGGAGGAGGCATGACAGAAGGGCCAGGATTTGCCCGCGGTGGCACTACACCTCAGAAAACTACGCCCAAGCTTCTGGAAATGTCCATAACCTCCCCATCTTTACCAGGGATGCTATCTCAGGAATGTTTTCCGAAAGGGGAGAAAATTTCCTTAGGGAGAAAAAGGGCAGAAAAGAGGCTGCGAAGCGCACGGAAGACCTTTTCCGCTACGAACCGCGGGTTGCAAGATACCCTCGCAGTAAAGAGACGCGCGATCAATCACAGGAGACTCGGCTGGAAAATCGACGGTTGGTGCCGAGAAAAGCCCATCCAACTCGCGAGAGGGACCCGATGAGGACGTCGACGAGGAAAACCAGCCCGCTACGGCCACAGGAGCCAAGCCCAAAACGTAATCCGCAAGGATGACCGTAGAAACGTCCTAAACTGTAAAGGAAAGGAAAAAAAGGACTATAATTCCCACTGGGAAAGACTGCCTATTTCCGCCACCCCCAGAACACGTGGTCAGGTGGCAACCGGATCCCCTGAGAGCCTACACGGACCGCATTACCGAGCTGGAAACCGAGCTCGATGCGAAGTGGTTTCCCACCCACTCCGGCCAAAACGTAGAGGTCCGGGAGGGGCTCGAAAGGATGAAGGCAGGAAGACAAGTGGAAACGTAACGCCAACGGAAAAATTCCGTGGCTTACGTTCACAGATGCTACCCCACCGGTAGCAGAACTGTCAGTCAGAGTCCGAAATTGGGACTTGAGGGGGCAGTATGGGCCAGGAATGACCGCACCCCAAGAGCGAGAACAGATCTGCAATAGGACCGACTAATTTGCCTTCTAATTTGCCTCTAGGAAAAACTAGAAGTTGCTATTGTCGTTTTTCGGATTTTTCTCAGCTCTTATGACTCCTGCAGCGGAAAGGGCACTTAGTTGTCATTCCTGAGGGTTTCTTAGAATTTCTCGAAAACTAATTGTCCTAGGCATTGAAATCCATCGGCGGTGGATTTTTCAGATCGATCTGGAATAGGACCGACATTTCTCGAGGATATAACTTAGTGCGAACAGCATCAGGGTAACAAGAAACAGACGCATCACAAAGCGACTGTACGATACGCCTGAGGACACCCCGGACCGTTTAATAAAATGGAAAATTTGCTTGTCCGAGCCATCGGACAAGAACGTAGAGGAATTCCTGTCCTCGGTCGAGGGTGCCACGGGGTTGTTCGGTCGGAGAAACATCGAATTACTGAGCGTCCTCATAGTTGTCCTCCACGGCAATGCCCTGACGTGGAATCGCTCTACAAGGATATACTCGTGAGCGCAGGTATGTCATGCCTTCAGGGAACGCTTAGGCATCCTCAATTTCCAGCAGATGTTGCACAAGGAGACCGTGGATCGTCGCCAAGGCACGGAAGAACGAGTAAGTGCTTTCATAACCAATATGAACAAGGTATTCACGCAACGGAATAATGGCGAGAGAGTTCGCAAGAGCTATGAAAGGCACTTGAGAGCAATGGGAGTGCCAGAGGCACCAGAGGTAACAATCGTCTACGACGAACATGACCTGAGTGACCCTGAGTATGAGACCGTACACGCATTGCGTGGTGTTTTCTCAGGGAGCCAAGCCGCGAGCCAAGAACCATATTTTGGGGTACATTTGCCGGACTGTGAGAAATGCCGTGCAAAAAACGAGAGGTCGGCGTAAATGAAGCATTCCATCTACGCCGCCAATACTTTCGGACACGAGAACACCTGTCGAAAAGGCAAGAAAATCCTCGAAAACGGGAGAGGCAACATTGCTACGGTAGAATCAAAGCCTTGCAGATCGGAAAATAAGCCACGAGAAGGTGAAAACTCCTGTGATGGCGAGAGGAGAGACGGAAGAAGGGAAGCGCGTTGGAAAACTGGTAAAAAAGCCCTTGACGGGTCCATTGGAAACGGCGTTGTTCAGGCAGGCAAGGAACGAAGGGAAAGCTTCCGCCTTCCATATGGATCGTAAAATTCACGAGAGGAACATTCGCGGTCTAATCGACTTGGGAGCGTCCGGCACCTTTGGTGGAAAAAAAGGGATGGACCTCCTGAAAACGCTAGCCATCAGAGCCAACAGCATACCATCGAGACGAGTAGCGAATAGCCAACTAGAAGTGGTCGCCGAGGCCTCGGACACACCCCTGGCCGTAGGTGGACGAACCGTCCCGGTAGAAATTCTTTGGATGCCTTCGCTATCTGAAGATTTCATATTGGGCCTAGACTTTTTGGAAAGAGCCTGGATGGTACTCGATTCGTACGATCGCTACTGGTTCTTCCGAGATAGACCGGATGAAATATTCCGGTCAGTCGTAGTGGACAGGGTTCATCACATTACGATGTGCAATGGCCTAAAGTTGCCAGGGGAGAAAGAAGGCGCCTCACACAATTACTACATGAGAAATTTCCAAATTACATGAAGGAAGTCCTTCGATTTCCAATTTAGCGCCATACCGCATAGACGTGTGAGCCTGTGAGGGCACGAACCGATCCAACAAATGGTTGGAGTAGTGTCTGAACACATCAAGCTCGTGATGTGGAAGGAAGTCGATGAAATGCTCCAAGCGGAGCATCAGAGTGATTCAACCATCACGAAGCGTTTGGAATAGTCTCCTAGTGATGATAAGGAAATCAAACAAGAAGTATCGACTTCCGTCGGTTAATGATGCAACCAAGAAGGATGCCTACACGCTTGCCAGTCTGACCGGAGTCTTCGATGAGTTACAGCAAGCTAATTATATTACGACACTCGATTTGAGTGCCGTATATTGGCAGATCCCGTTGGCAAAGAGCTCGAAAGAGATCGCTGCCTGTACAGTACCGGGGAAGGGGTTCTTCCAAATAGAACGCATGCCATACGGGCTGACGAACGCCCCGGTTACCTTCCGAAGGACTAATGGGACTAATCAGTCCACAAATGTACCGCCATTTCTTCGTGTAATTGGATGACATTATATTCGTCTCCAAAATCTTCGAGGACCTGCTGAAGTGGCTGGTACAAGTTCTCGATAAATTGAGATCTCACGATCAGACGATCAACCGAAAAAAGAGGATATTTTGTCAACCCGAGGTCGAATATCTCGGCTTCGTCGGAAATAGCCAAGGTCTCCAGGTCGGTCGGGAGAAATTTCCTAATCAGAAAAATTCACTAGTACGCGGCACCCTTTTAGGTTCCATTTTGTTTCGTCAGTGAGGAGGGAAAAAGAAGAAGTTGCAACTTGAGCGTAAAGAATCCTTCGAATGATATATCCTCTGTATCAATGCCTCGTTAATTCGCAGCTTGATTCAAGATGTAATGTTAGTTTTAAGAATTTAAAAAGAAATGGAAATATGATTTGCCTTGGCACTTCTGAATGTCTTAATAATCGTATTTCGAAATAATTATAGCAGGAAATTCAATCCGGTAAGGGTATATTTTGCTGCGTGGACGTAAAGTATCATTTTTTCGAAGAATTCCTGACATGCCCACTCACACTCACAGGCATTGCTCACTCAATACTCTACCAGAGCTTATACTCACACGCAGCGCTCACTTCTCACCTAAGTCAGCCATCGGTCATTACTTTTGACACGTGAGGCATCACTTCCTGGACACCTCTAGGTTACCAAATACCGATAATATATTAAGGTCCTACAACACAACTCCTCCGACCTTGTGGGCCTATACATACTTTCATTAGCATAGCAGACGTTTTCAAGTGTAGGCGTGATTTTCTGTGAACCACTCACTGTATACAATTTCTACGGAAAATGAAGCACATTTTTTTCGGTGCCACTCGACTCGTACGAATTGTGGCCGGCTCGTTTAATGTTGACTCTGTCATTATTGCTTTTGCGATCAACTCCATGACTTTTTCAGTAAATTGACTCTTAGTGAAATTTTAAAAAAACCGCGTGCACTGGTTCATTAGACGTGAGTAGTGTAAGAACCACTACGGAGCCCCCCACCCAGAGTTACTCAAACCCCACCACTGCACTGGTCAGAGTAGCACGACTCCAACACGAGTGAGCGGTGGGGTGGGAGTAACTGTGAATGCTGTGGATGCGTCATAGTGGCTATCACACTGGGGAAATAAAAACACAGAATTTAATTTATTAATTTAATATATTTTTCCCA
>NW_011887990.1:30118-31580 GCF_000806365.1 Fopius arisanus
GTGAGAGTTGTCATTGGCTGACAAATCTGGTGTTAAATCAAAGGCAAAGAGGCAATACCCATAAGGGTAATCTCCACGATGAACACCATTACCATCGTTCAGAAAATGAACACCAGTGCCTGAGAAGATGGAATGGTACGACTCCACATATAAATTTTTCCCTGTAAACTCTGGTTGTAGAGGTTTTGATGGTATTTGACGGCCATCCACATATAATGATATATGATTTAGGGTAAAATGTTGAAAGTTGAAGGGGTTGAATCTTTTATCGCCAACGAATGCGCGGTTCTTCACAAACCCAAAAATGATGCGTTTTGGCAGTTGCCCTGTTATAAAGTTATCCAAGGAATGACCACGAACCCCTGATGGTATTGAGACGCTTTTCACCTCGACTCTTGTAACAGGGTACTTGGCTGTTGTTTTTGATAGGGCCCTTTGGTGGGATAGTAATAATCCAGGACTCACCTTCATCCTCCGCATGATCGATGATGCTTCTGTTATTTGAATGGTAAACGGACTATTTGCGTTATCCATTAAGCAAAAACTGTCCCTTGATCGAACCAGGCGGATATGAATATTTACACCGTTTATCAACGTTCGATCTTGGTTGAACACATCACAATGTAAATGGCCGGTGAGATCGACTGTTTTTCCATCACCCAAATACGATCGCCGTAAAACTACGCCTTCATTACCTTCATCAACGTCATCCATCTTACCGGGTGTATCATCTGCCCACAGTACGCTACTCAGGTGTGAGTTTTTCGCATCCGTACCATAATTTAGAAGTGTTTCTATATAAGCTCTGTAGGCATATGCATTATTGGCAGGCGTCACGGCTTTCTGATTGAAGGAGATATCCACTTGGTCGAATAACGAGTGCAATAAATTGTTGACAGGCACGGTAGTAGCGGACGGTGTAGGGTTCTTCTCCGTCACTAGGGTTGGTATTGTAACGCGTAATAGTAGGCGAGTGTGAGCTAAGTCAATGTATTCATCACCTTGTCACGAGTGATGCTATTGCTTTATAGTGCACATCGTATGAGGATTCTATGGCTGCCTGCGTTGGGGGTAAAGAAAATAAGTCCAATTCACTTTTTACTCCCTCACACGAATGAGTATGCAAAAACGCCATGTTTTACGTGAAAATATCGGCCACTGTTCGTAATTTAGTTGATTTCTTCTTCTTCTGTCCACCAATTTTTATACGATTCTTTGTAATTTTCCTCTTGCGTTCTTTCGTCGCCCGCGGCTTCTTCCTCGTTTGACCCTTAGATGTTAACTTGCGACGTTTGGACTGTCGCGGAGCACGACCAAGCGCAGAATGAGAGTATGCTAACATATCCCCAGTGTTATATCCAGAACCAGTCATCAGCGTATCAAGTTTCTCCTCTGCCCTTCTCTTCAAATTGATACCTGATTCCCGTGCACGACTTCGCAGAGAGTCTTTCAGAGGTATATC
>NW_011887990.1:34491-54765 GCF_000806365.1 Fopius arisanus
AGAATGACACCCGTCATCGGGGGCAAAGCGATCCACCTCACCTGGGCTGGTGGCAAACCGACGGCCCGTTCCCAATGAGCATCCCTCCTGAGGAATATACCCAGCGTCGGATGGCCAGCTGGTTGGCCACGGAGAGGACCGAGCTGGATGACTGGGATGCCGAGGACGAGGAACTGGCCCAGGTGTCGTTATTCGGGGAGTCAGACGAGGAGCAGGAAATAGACAACATTTTAAATAGGGAGTGGTAGTGCCTGTGTTTTAGAAGACTACGGATAAAAGTTCAGTTAAGTTTAGTGACTAGTGGACAAGGAGGAGCCTGTGAGTGACTTTTTTGGATTGATGTCCATCAGCGGAGAGGTAAGGTGAATTATTATGTTTTTTCGGGAGTGTAGGGGCAGAACGGGACGTGGGGCAAGTGTCGTGTCGGGGTAGGGCCTACATGGGGTATGCGCGCTCGACTTTTTTCGCTCACCATCGCTAGTGCACGGAGTATCGGGAATTTTGGGGTTCCCAAATCGTTCAAGCGTGGGGGTCAGTGGCTAGCATACACAGTACACACGGGAGTCGCGTTATTTCGATTGGTGTGGTAGTGGGGGAATTGAAACTATATGTCGTGGAGGGGGTCTAAATTTTTGACTCCCAAATTTCAATCTCGCGGCCGAGGGCCCAACGGTCCCCCCAAAACCGCTCGGGGTTGGGGTGCGCGCCCGGGCGGCGCGTCCGTACGCTCCTATGTCCGCACCGCTTACACACGTCGGAGCCGTGCTACTCCGGTAGGTGTAGTGGTGGGGGATTAAAACTCTATGTATTGGAGGGGGTCTAAATTTTTGACCCCCAAATTTCAATCTCGCGGCCGAGGGACCAACGGTTCCCCCAAAACCGCTCGGGGTTGGGGTGCGCGCCCGGGCGGCGCGCCCGTACGATGCTATGGCCCCACCGCTTACACACGCCGGAGCCGTGCTACTCCGGCAGGTGTGGTGGTGGGGCCATAGCGTCCCTGGGTGGGGGGCGCCGTAGTGGTTCTTACACTACTGACGTGGTTAATGCGTAATTCATCCTCTAAAAATTTCCGTCCTTCTAGGCCTCTCACGAAACAATAGCGATAGGATTTATTTTGACTATAGAAGACGTAAGGTAAAAGGATTGACATATATGTAGTCCAGTCAATTTAGCCTTTGACCATTAAATCATTCAGCTACCCATGAAAATTGACCAGTAGATGCATGAAAGTATCCCGAATAAGATATCCAAATGTTTAAGAACAGTTGAACTGGGAACATCAACGAATCAATGGGAAATTATCGACTTTTGTGTACTGAACGCCAAAAATGTCAACCACGTCGATTGAGCCCAGCCAATTGTGAAGAAAAAAATATTAGCACGTACATCTATACATGAATAGATACATCTATCCCAAGAAACTATGCGCTACTTCGTAAGATTATAATCTAAAAAATATTGAAGTTTTTTAACCTTATTCATTTGGTGATATTTCATAGTTCAGCCCTTCTTTGCACGCACACCTTAATACAACACGCACGATGCACAATGAATGTGATTGTACGTTCGGCGGTGTCATGAATTATATACTGTAATCTTTTGATATCACACATATATTTTCACACAGCATATCATATATCTCCTAAACCCTTCAATTATTTGAAAGGGGGTTAAAATGGATTGATATAATAGGAATAAAAGATTATTATATAATTGTAAATCATAGCATGAAACGTACATTCAAACCCATTGCACATCGCGTGTGTTATAAAATGTCAGCAAATTACTAAGATTCAGTAAATTTCAGTATTTTTTACTTTACAAATATATGAAGTTCCGAACGTCCCTCAACGTGCTCTATAAACGAGACGAGAGGGACAAGGTTGAGCGCCAATCGGGTGCGTCCACAGGTGGCGGATAGAGGAACGGCCGACGGAGAAGTGGGGCAGGTTAAGGGGTGGAAGCATAGAGGTATGGGACTGGCCCTCGCCGCCCCTGCCGAATTGACGGTTAGCGTGAGCTATAAGGGAACTGAAGAGCCTAAAATCCTGGAGGGAACCGAAGGCCGCGCCGCAGACCAACTCCCTAAGCTAACGTGGAAGTGATTCATGCCGAAGGCTGAATGGCACTGGGGTTACAGTGTTGCTAACGAGACCGTTGTGGCACCAGGCCGCACCCCACCGTATTTTGGCCTTACCCCAGCATCCCGGCTCTGCTGGGGCCGACCTTTACTTCCGAGGATACTCGTGGGAAACACATGGACCCTCCTAATAATAATAAAAATTTTACCAACGCCAAGGACGGTGCCCTCACAGAGGGACCGTCTGAGGCCTTACAGATTGTCCAGGCCATTACAGTCTCTGATGCTCCGACGGGGGCACAGAAGACTACAGAAATGGAAATGGAAACGCTGAAGGTGACTCTTCTTACGGAGGAAGTCGCCAAAGACGGACCCACAGACCCAAAGAAGCGAAGAGGTCGCACAGTGGCGGAGAAGCGCAGGGCCAGCAAGGCCAGAATGGCAACAGGGGACTTACGGGAACAGTGCTCTCCACCCAAGTCGGGGACAGCCAGAGGTGGAGAGGAACGGGGAAATGGGTTCAAAAGACCCTGATCTGATGGAGGCACTCCGCCGGAAGACGCTGCAACCCGAAAAAAACAAAGGGTAAGGGCAGGCCTTGGAGCAACCTCGTTCGGGATGGCGGCGAGGGGTGGCGGCAAGGTAGCAATTATACCAAGCGGCTACCCTGAGCCGTCCCTGACAGAGGCACAGGCCAATCTCGTCCAGGACAAGCTGGAGGAACTCATCTTCGGGGGTGATGTCGAAGGGCATCCCCCAGGTTTTGAGGGCCAGCGCTACGGCCAGGGCGTGCTTTGGGTGACGTGCACCGACGGCCGGTCGAAAGACTGGCTGAAGGGTGCGGTGCCCAAACTAGCGCCCTGGGAAGGGACCTCCCTCACAGTAATGGAGAAGGATGCGCTCCCAAAACTGGTCCGCGTAACGGCCTTTATCCCTGACAACCCAGTGGGCACGAATGTTGCGCTGGACCGCCTAAGTAAGCAGAAACCGGGCCTTACCACTGAGAGGTGGAGGGTTTGGGGCTGCTGCGAAGGCAAAAACGGCGGCCTAAACCTGGTGCTGGGGGTGGACCTCCGGTCCCTTGAGGTCCTTAAGGGATTAGGTTGGGCCCGTTCTACGGCTTGACACGAGCTCGTTTTTACGAGCGTCGGAAAAAGTCGGACGAGCGGGAAACAGCACCCGTGAGGACAGAGTGCCACTAAGAGGATGGGTAGGATCGAGGGGACTGAGATTCCTCAAAATCCAGTGGTCCCCCCGACACCCGGAACATCAACCCCGGGGGGGGGGATGGGCACGGGATCCGGCGAGAGCCTTGGGGACCCCGCCAGTCCCTCAACTGGGAAAGAGAAGACAGCGCCCCAAAGGGCAGAAGGGATGGCCTGCACCGGCGAGGGGGGGCCCGGCGGGGGTTGCGGGAGGGTCTCAACCGACCCTCTTGTGGGCCTTGACGGGTACCCCTGGCCGGGACAGGCCAGAGAAGGGCGGCCCTGGCACGCCCAGTAGGTCTCTGACCTGGTCTCTGGTCTCTGGGTACCTTAACCCCAAGTAAGGGAGCTTCGATGACCTCTGGACATGTACGGCGGGGAGCGGATAGCAAGGTAGGGGCTGTCATTGCCCCAACCCTTGTCCAATGCTCCCAGATTGACCTGCAACACTGCAAAGCGGCGACGGCTCTCCTGAGTCGCAGCCAAGTGGTGGAGCAGACAGACATATGCCTCATCCAAGAACCCTGGGTGACAGGGGGCATGGCAAGAGGACTTGACCTCAGGGGTAATAAGCTTTTCTTCGCACAGGGGGAACCAGAACCCAGGACTTGCACCTCCCTTAAAAGAGCTTGTAATGCCAGGAGAATGGTAAACTTCTGTCACAGGGACTTTGTCGCGACGACGGAGGGCCTGTGGGGGGAGGGCGGATACGAAGACATTGTCTTCTGCTCTGCCTACTTGCCGTTTGACTCGGCGTTGCCGCCGCCCACGGAGGAACTGAAGAAGCTGGTTCGCTACTGTAAAAGCAATGGGCTGCCACTCATCGTGGGCGACGCAAACGCGCAGAACGTGGTTTGTGGCAGTGAGAACAACAACGGCAGAGGCATATCCCTCTTGGAATACCTGGCAGACGTGGACCTGGAGATCCTGAACAGGGGATCCAGTTCCACGTTCGTCACTTCTCGCTGCCAATCTGTCATCGACATCACGCTGTGTGACAGGAGGCTAGCGAAACGGTACGTTGACTGGGGGTGGACCGGAAGGATACACTATCCGATCACATACGCATCAAATTCAGCATTGAAGGCAGAGCCGGTTACAGGGTCCCGCAGGCAGGAACCCCAGGACTACCGACTCTTCTAAAGAGGAGCTGGAGGCAAGGTAGCGGGAACGGCGGTTGAGGCCCAGCAACGTGCGCAGATTAGAGGATGAAGTGGACACAATCCACGACGCCCTGATCGGCGCCATCCACAAGGCATGCCCGATAAAAGCGAGCAGGCAGGGGCAAAAAGTGGTATGGTGGCGCCGTGAACTGAATAGACTCAGAGTGCTGTCCAGGAGACTCTGGAACCATGTCTACAAAACTAAGAGTCATGAGGACTGGACTCAGTACCGAAATGCGCAGAGGGAGTACAAAAGACTCATCAAAAAATCAAAGGAAGCCGCCTGAAAGGAATTCTGTGATGACCTGGAGGCCCTACCACAGGTAGCCAGGCTTCGCAGGATTTTTTCAGGGAGACCAACACAAGGGCTGGGGGGGATCATACTCCCTAACGGAGAGATCATCACACAGCCCAGCGACATCCTGGAACATCTGATCCAAGTGCACTTCCCGGACTCTAATTTACAGATGGGGGACTCGCGCACGGGGACGGTTCTGGAGCAAATAGAGAGGGGTGGCCAATACTGGCGCCTAGCCTCGCAAATAATTACGATGGAGGGCCTGAGGTGGGCTGTGGACTCCTTCGACATGTGTAAGAGCCCGGGCCCCGACGGGATATATCCGGCGCTTCCGCAGAGGGGGGGTCCGCAGCTCCTGCACAGGCTGCTGCCAATACTAAGAGCAAGCCTTGCTCTTGGGCACGTGCCCTACAAATGGCGGGAGGTCAGGGTTGTCTTTATCCCCAAACCGGGTAAGTGCAGCTATGATAACGCCAAATCCTTCAGGCCTATCAGTCTGAGCTCTTTCCTCCTAAAAACACTGGAGAGGCTCGTTGACAGGCACATCAAAATTGGAGCTCTGAGGACGAATCCGATCAGCCTCTCTCAGCACGCTTACCAGGTCGGCAGGTCAACGGAGACTGCCCTGCACCGCCTGGTGGGCAAGAGGGAAGGTGCCAAAGCAAGAAAGGAGGCCACGCTCGGTGTCTTCTTTGACATCGAGGGGGCTTTCGACAACACTTCCTCCAGCACCATCGAGAAAGCAGCAGCATCGTTCGGCATCGAACAGCCCATTAGTAGATGAATAGCTGCTATGTTCCGAACAAGAGCGGTCTCCCCCTCCCTGGGCGACAGCACGGTCGGGGCGTTCGCGGGATGGGGCTGCCCGCAGCGGGGGGTTATCTCTCCCCTGTTGTGGCTCCTCGTTATGAACGGGCTCCTGGCTGGGCTGGAAGAGCTAGGGGTGGAGGCGATAGGCTATGCACACGACGTAGCGCTGCTTGTGTCCAGTAAGGACGGCGGTACGCTATCTTTTAAAATGCAAAATGCACTAGATCACGTACAGCGATGGTGCACATCAAATGGCCTTAAGGTTAACCCCGGAAAGACCGAGATGGTGCTCTTCACTGGCAAGAGGAGATTGGTGGTTAAACCCCCTTCTATCTATAACACAGTACTGAGCTTCTCAGAGGACGTAAAGTACCTGGGTCTATGGATCGACAAAAGACTCAGCTGGAAAAAGCACATCAACATGCAAACCAGCAAAGTCACAAGGACATACTGGGCCTGCAGAAGGATGCTTGGAAGCACGTTGGGGCTAAGACCTAAGGTCGTAAGATGGATCTATACAGCCATCATGCTCCCACAACTAACCTATGCAGCTGTTGCCTGGTGGCCGGCCATGAACAAGGCCTGCCACAGGAAAACGGTGGATAGACTGGAGAGGCTTGCTCTGCTGGGAATGACGGGGGCGCTCAGAACGACTCCGACCTCGGCATTGGAAGCGCTACTCTTCATGCAGCCGCCACAACTCATCATAAGAGATGTGGCGCTGTCAACAGCAGCCAGGCTGAAACTAACTGGTACCTGGAGGGAAGCCAAGAAGGGACATGCTTTGCTGCTCACGGAGGACAGGGTGCTCCTTGGCTCGCTGTCCAAAGGGGAAGACGCATGCAGAACTGAATGGCACCCTCACAAGAGGTTCAAGGTTAACCTAAGCACTGCGGACACACAGGCCTGGGTGGACTCTAAATCATCGCCACCTCACGGGCTAGTCTGGTACACGGACGGCTCCGAGATGTGCGGCCGAGCGGGAGCATGAGTGTGGTCCAATCGACCCTCCGTTGAGAAGGCCCTTGGACTGGACCCACTCGCCACCCCGCTTCAAACAAAATTAGCTGCCTTGAGAGCCTGCGCCAGAATCATACTGGCCAGGCAGGACAAGGGCAAGGTAATACACATCTACTCGGATAGCAGGCGGGCGCTGGGGGCCCAACTTAAACACGAGAGTGGCTCCAGATTGGTAAACGACTGCATAGAGTTGATGGATAAAGTTGCAACCTGCAACAAATTAAAGGTGTCCTGGATACCAGGTCACGCCGGCATACTTGGCGATGAAAAAGACGATATGCTGGCCAAACAGGGATGTCAGGCAATGGCGCCGGTGGATGAAGACCACGTTGGCCTTCATTCAGATTACATAAAGGAAATAATCCAAAAGCGCGCGGACAGGTGAGTGGTGGAGAGATGGAGCTCAGGAATGGGCGCCAGACACACCAGATTCCTTCTCCGGGAACCGTCCAGGAAACTGGCTGACGAGCTCGTGTCCCTGAGCAGGGTAAAGCTGCGAGCCCTTTTAGGGCTTATCACGGGACACTGGCCGTTAGCTGCCTACCTGGCGAGAATCGGCACGGGAGATGACCCTCTTTGCACGAGATGCGGTTTGGTGGAGGAGCACCCCCACCATCTCAGTACGAAATGCAGTGGTCTTGATGAACTCCGTTTGGATACCTTTGAGACCACCTGCCTTAAAGATCTTTCCGTCGACAGGGACGGCTTCAAGGGACTCTACGAATTCGCACGTGGGGCACAGATGCTGACACCTCTCGACTAGACGGCAAGGCGCAAGGCTAATTGTGTACTCCTCCTTTCGAGGACCGTCTATAGTTAAATAAGTCAAAAAAAATAAGTCAAATATATGAAGTAGAGCATGGTTTTTGGCATACATTTGTCATTTCGATTTTCGGTCTATATACCGATATTTGTTCGTGGCAAATGAATGAGTCTAATGGTCGCTGTTGACATTCGTGGCTTTCAGCATACAGAAGCTGATAGTTTTCAGTATTACCATCAACTTCCTTGAATGGATTGTATTTTTTATATTTACTTCTCTTCGTTTCCTATGAAATACTGATACAATTCATCAACAGCTATTTGAGTTTTATGATGAAGGAGAGTGGTCAGTTTTTTCTGCCATAGCAAACAGTGGTTTACTATAGCTGCCTTCAGGTAGTCAGAATCAATGGCCAAAAAATGCACAGTTGTAACTGTCTCTAGCATTTTTACGTTATTCGCAACTTCAGTGTATCGTCCAATATCGGCATCAAATGAAGCTACTGTAGGATTGAGCTTGTCATATCTGCAATTTAACTTCAAATATGAGATTATTGACATTCAAATGACAAGAGTAATATTGATCAATCAGGCATGATACGAACCGCGTTATGAACATATCTTTGTCAACTTCCCATAAGTCTGCGAATGATTCCCAAGATATGAGGTACTGTTCAATATATTGAAAACAATACAAGACTTCATTGTTCAGTTGCTCTTGAAGGTGATGGAAACATTGATCGTGAATGATGGTGTCATGGAAATTTTTCACGCTTTCTCCAGCAGAAAAAAATAAATCTCTTAATCTTGCCATGTTTTGTTTGAATGGTTCGAAAAGATCATCAGTTAAGTTTCCGACGGTCTTGCTGATTACATACAGAGGAGGTGTGAATGCAATCTGCAAAAATATACATAGTTGCTATATTCTGTCGAGACTGCAAATAGAATATCACGACACCGAAAGTCTATCAACGATGACGGTCATATATAGGGAATAGTAAAATGAATCAAGAATTGATATACAAAGTTACAATGAACATATATCAGACTAAATGGTAAACATCGACTTCACATGGGAGATCATTATGTGTAAAGTTCCGCCACTGACAGGGTATCAGCAAAGGGAATGCTTATAAACAATGGTGAATGTGGATGTCGGTTATCCACTTGCGATCCTCGATTTTTTTTTAATTTTATGAGCATAGCTGACATTCCGACCTACTTATACTAACGGTAGGTGCTGCTAGTCAGTTAGTGGGGACTGATGTTCGCACGACTGAGTGACGATGCATCCATTTTTTCTTTCGGTGCTTTTTTCACATTTCATTACTCTAGTAATTTCCATTTTCTGCTGAAAGTCTATAAAATTTTTCGATAGCTTCTACCAAGCCTTGGTCTACTGTAGCTCTATCGCTAATCTAGCAATGAAATTACCAAGTGGGCTTGGAATATGAGACACGTAGGTCAGCGTCACTGACTCAAATTCAAATTTTTGAAATGCTGGAGTCGGCATGCTAGGCCACCCTCGCGGACCACTCGATAGGGTGGAATCGAGTTGTGCACTGAGTCGATAGGTGTTCGAGATTGAGTCGATGGTAATGTGGATCCACATTAGTATCGACTCAATCTCGAACACCTATCGACTCAGTGCACAACTCGATTCACTCGATCGAGGGCCTACCGAGTAGTTCTCGAATGGTCCGCCAGGGCAGTTCTGGATTGCTCACCCAACAGCGTCCTGACTCTACCAGCAGTGTGAAAGGTTCCGGAATAATGGCCGCAGGATCGCGGCAGTTTTGAGAATGATGACGTCATCGATGAGCCGATGAAATTTAGGGATTGATTTGCATGGTGGGAGTATCTTATAATTCATGTTAGGACTTGAGTGAAATATGATAGACTCAAGTCCGTTTGAAACATGTATGGAAATGAATAGTGTCAGGAGCCATTCACATCCTCGTATAAAAATCACATCACGTTTAATAATATTCTTAAGTATTCAAGATTATTTCATGGTGGTTACTATCAGGGATGGGGAGTAATGATGAAGTCAGCTGCGTACACCAAACCCAGCATCAATCGTCAATTAGCTACCGGTATAGTCGATGATTTTAATAGTTGAGTTATGATGCGTACGGGTCTCAACATCCACATTACGAATTCATCGGAAAAGAATTGAGATCCAGCGTTCGGCTAAAATGAGCCCGCTTCTCCAGCCTCCATATGGATGGAATGAACTTCAGAAAACATACCCCATGACGACCAAGTAATTTATTAATCATCACCCTTCAATCTAGTGGCAAGACGGAGTCATACGATATAATGCAATTCAAAATGCAATTATCTAAGTCATGAAAGCGGTACAAGTTTCTTTAGCGATCGGATTTCAGAAGACAAAATAGATGAAACGTTATATTGATAAGATAATGAAAAAGTTGATTCACTTGGGGCTATTGGAAAGCCAAGAATGCATTCAGCTCTAGTTAGAATAATTACCAAAAGCATAGCCTAATCGAGAATTGCTCTTGTGCCTTTTAAAATTATAGAATGGTAGTGAAATGGCCGACGAGATATTTTCATTCGACATTGGTTCCAACCAGTGGATTCATGGACTGGGTAGAACATATCAAAATATCATCAGCAGTAGTCGTCTATTTTTTGCGAAGATGCTTTCTGAAAATTGTATGGCAACACGTTGATGAGTTATGGCAGACATTGGCAGAAATTCAAAGGATAAGTGAAATTCAGTACCCTAAATGATATCGACATTATCCAAGATCGATTAATGACGGTGAAAAGGTGGATGAGCCCCATACTGCTGATGAGAAATTGTTTCGTTTATTAATTATCGGTTTTAATGATTTTATCATTGCGATTATATTCGGGTCTGATTATTATCCGATGAACGCTATTTCAGTAGAATCAAGGGCATTTGGGAGTCGACGTATAAGAATTTTGGTGTGAGTGAAGTTTGAGAACAATGCGTCCGATGAATGAGTCGCAAGGCAAACTGATTTTGGACCAGAGTTCTACGCCCAACGTTATATACCCTTCCTACGAGCTTTTGTTGCAAATAAATAAATTGTTGAGTTACGGATTTGAACGAATTCAAGGAAGCTGACGATAGTTGAAGATATAAGAGTGGATTTTAACGAAACCACGATTATTGGAAGGGCGAATTGAAAACTAGCAGAAAAAAATCCACTTGCCCTTTTCCTTCCGTGTTCCACTAAGAAGTCATCGCTAATATATTGTAACCTGGTATTTTGATTTCATCGATCGTTCGTCGGTGTTTTGAAATTCTAAACGAAAAGTGTCACAATTGTGGAGGCGAGAATCAAAATTAATTAGGCATTATGGACCTTTCTAATTTGTTATTGATTATTTGCTGTGTAGTGGGGCATTGCGCCGTTCACCATTCATCGTTAACTGGACGCTATATCTATGGAAGATTTATGATGGGAGCCCTATTTCCAACTCGCGGAAGTTGTGGATAACGAGATGGTGAGAACAGCGTTTTAAACGGCCCGCATTGGACTTTGATTCATTTGCAAGACTAAATAACTACGCCTGTATCGAGGAGTTGGCCATTTGAAGGCTCAGAAAAAAAATTTTTGTCTGTAAAGTGGAACTAATTAGCAAACTTGAGATGCCACGAATTATTTACCATAAGTTGTTAATTGATTCAAGATTTGTCAGAAGGTTCTAGGTATTGACAACGGATACGCCTCCTCTGTACTGGCAGGATTACGCTGCGGTGTTAATTTTTCTTGGGTATCCTTTTAATGTGAGCTACGTTTTTTGATTGTAAGAGAGAATTAAAAAAATAAAAGGTATTTACCATACGCATAAGATTGCCTCGCCGATAAGGTGATCTCCCCGAGTGCAATACCCCGTTATCCCGTCTAGTGACACTCATTTTAATGAAAGGTATTACGCATAAGATTGCCGACTCATCTTCAAGAAAATCAAGGATGATTCTCAAACGGTTAATTTTTTGCAAAGGCCATAAGACTGACAAACTCTCCTTCATCCAGATTATCTTTCCCAGAATCTACATATTCAGATACTTGTTTGGTCATGACATTATGGATTTTGCAATAAAGAGTACCATCAAATAAGGTCTCAATAAATGCATCTCTTCGTATTGTCTGGACAAGATGTGTTCTTCCATCGGTGCTCCATCTATTTCCGTATATTAGTGAAACTCCAATCAACGTCAGTTCATCAACGTCAGTCAGAACACTGTGAATATTCCCCACATAACATGCAGATGATCGATGATCGAGATACGCGGTAGCGTATTGGTCAAGTAAAAATCTTATCTCTATTCAACAAACGAGGCCGAGAGCTACCGTGTATCTATACACGACACAACTAGCGCTTCCACTATTTCCAAATCGTATTCAATCCATAAGATATAAACGTCACAAGTTACATAAAATCTGTGCATAGTTATATAAATCGCCCTCAAGCTCTTCATTGATATAAGTTTTCCCTTTCTTCGATTAATATTGGCAAAAATACGTCCATAGAAACAGGCTCATTTCAGTATTTTCTTGATTTCTATTAACTTTCGGTTTCATTGAAGTCACTAAGCTGAGATGTTGCTATCAGTGTAGTTAAACAATTCAATTTCAATTTCAACAATTTCAACAATTTCTTCCCTCAGATTTTGTTCCTTATTTAACTCCATTATTATGATTGTGTATTTTATGGTAACGAATATTGGATTTGCGTTTCGTCTGAAAATTATACGCAGTTCTTGACGTATTTAGGTATGTATTTACATCTGTTACTGAAGTCAATTTTGGAGGTTAATTGAAGTATGGATTTCGAGATTTCGAATTTTAAAAACATTGATTCAATCTAATAGATACATAAATATAGAAAGAAGTTTTTTGCAATTATTGGAAAATATGGTGGATTATGTAAAAATAATTATGCATATAATATGCTTAGAATGAAGTTAAAATGTGATGTCGGTAATAAAAATTTGGAAAACGTGAAAAAAAATATTTACTTATATTGAAAAAATTCGAGAAATCTGCCCAAATAACAAAAACTGGCGTTTTCCTAAAAAAACTGTGCCGAGTAAAAGTCTCGTTGAATTGATTCCGTAAAAACCCGTCTTTGGCCAAAATATGACGTTTCCAGGAATTAAAAGCAACTCGAATAGTCTAAAAGAAAACGCCAAGAAAAGTGATAGGACTCGATTGAAAGGATTCAATAATGAAACTAAAAAATCATTAGAGGCAGGATTAACTTACTTTTGGCACAGCTTTTTTTTTTACAAAAACGCCAGTTTTTGTTATTTGGTCAGGGCATACAATACAACTAGTTGGAACTTCGTATAAGATTAATTTATCAGCAGTATTTTTTTAAATGAGAAAAATGGGGAGCGCTCATTATGGCTGTCAAATGTTCATGAGGTGCACAATCGCACACAGATATAGTAAATTTGGGATGGGTTGTCCTGCCAAAATCCCTTGCTCTAGTCTGTAACGTGCCCAATTTTTCCGTAAGAAAAACCGGTCGTTATCTGCTCTTTTTTTCCCGATCTAGTAAAACATATGGGTGCCAGTTGATTTTTTGTGAATCGGAAACAACCAACCGAAATAAAACCAAAACGGAACCCAAGTCCTCAGAACCGAAACCAAAAATGTAGATTAAAAACAAAACGATCAGAGGGACGACGGTGAGTTCCCGCGCTGCTCAGGGCGGAGGTTATGGAGAGAGGGGTGAGTCGAGATGGGAACGAGGTTCGGACATCGGGAAGCTATAGCCCAAACAGAAAAAAAAGGGACTCTAGTAATTGAATCAGAAGAGTAGGTATCTTTTGATTCAATTACTAGAGTCCCTTTTTTTTATTTCGAGCTTTTGTACAAAATAACAGAAACAAGAAATAGGCATAGAAAACAAAAAAACCTAAAAGAGGGGGGCGGAAAGTAGAGAGAGATATCCCCGGCGAATCCGCAAGATATACCAAATACCTCGCGTGACAGGGCGTTTTACGCAGTTCACAGGAACCGCGAAAATTAGGCATATTAGTTGCATCCATTTTTTTCCTTTTTTCTTGGGGCTCTCCTGCACAGAGGAATTATTAATGTACCAATAATTCGCATGACGTGAGAGGAAAGCACCCAACACTAAGTCCCACCATAAAATTCACCACGAAACCACCATGAGGGAAAACCAGTGTACTCATCGAGGTTTTCCTGGTTTCCCTATCCTTTAAATTTGAAAACCCCATACGGGTTGAGCCATATTCATAGACATTTTTCCCAGTGATTCCGCGGTTTAGCGAAACCCTTAAGTCTTCGAAGCTGAACCCTCACATATTTGAAATTTAGTCGCTCATGACCGTGGTAATCCCCGTAGGACCTTCCACCCTGAACTGAAGACGGATCAACCCTAATCCGGATCTTTCAGGGCTTGATACCCCCCCATAAACGGGGAATTTTCTTTCGGCTATGCGACGTCTCCCTCGCGCACCTTGCACCTACGTACTCAAGGGATTCTGGCGGAATTCCTTACAAGTCATAATTTCATGACAGCTCAGAAACTCACATTCAATTTCTTTGAAATGATAATATAAAAACCACATGTGAACATGTATTGGAGATCCTTCAGGTTATTTCATGAAGAAGAAGTATTTCGTGCCGCCAATAGATAACTATTTCGGTTGTACATATCAAAGCCTTGATCTATAACACCTTCCCTGATCTCATCCAAAACCTACAGGATAGTTATTACATTTTCCTGTTTTCGAACTTACATCTCAAAATTTCAAGGAGATTGGTGCGGGTGTCACTTAGCCTTTTATGGTTCAGAAGCTAACAAAAACTGGAAAAACCGAAACGAGGGTAAGGATGTGGAGAACGCTACTTTATAGATAGTCTGTGAAACTCGATGAACCGAAAAATACGTCGAAAAATTCAAATTATCCTGAAACAAGAGCACGGAGGGACAGAATGAGTGGCGTTCAACTTCGATCTTGCGATAACCCAATTCGATCAGCGATAATAGGCTGTTCGAGTTAAAGATAGATATTGTCACTTCTCCAATCAAATTTGAGTGAGGAGGCATTAACGCGGAGTGTCGAGAGGGCCTCTACGCTTATCCCACCAGAACTGACATTCTGGCGAGGCAAGAGTTCTGCCATATTTTTGATAGTTCGCGACTCTTTTTCAGCCGTAATTTACCCGAAATAATACGGCTGATTGTGAGTGGAGGATGTTTTAGTCCCACGGAGTTATTTGCGGGGCGGTTTAGGATGATTTTCGCGGAAAATACGAGTGAAAATTCTAGGAGGAAACCGTCGAAAACCGCCGAGGAACTTGACAATTATTGTCGGAGGGCCCCGAGTGGCGTAGATACCGTTGTGGTGCCCAGTCTATTCCCCACTCCGGTTCCCTCACCGTTAAGCGTTAACTCCGCCCCAATGGCATTGGAAAATCCCATTTTGAAAAAACGGCCACATGTCGGTCCCCGTACGTGGTGGCATCTCCAAATTCTGGGAGAATGTCTGTGAATTATCCCCCTTCTTGGTGGATTTCGTCGAATGGTCAGATCAGCTGCTCGAGCCCGGCAATAGTAAAACCGTTTGTGGATATTCCCATGCTCGCCAGAGTACGTTGGCCGTAGCTCTACCTCCCCCGCACTTCTATCTCCATGGCCCTCTCCGAGGCTTCCCGACACTTTTCGAGGATTTTTTCTTTGTGTTGGCAGTATAAGAGCATTTTTCTCAGGTTAACATCCCGGGATAGGGATTTCTCAGGTTAACAGCCAGGTGTTTCTGGAAAACCTGGCGAGCCAGGTTTTCCACCAGCCACGAGGGAAGTTGCTCAGCTTCGGCGATCGTTTTAGGGTCCGATTTATTTGTTTGTATAGTGTCGGCGGGGAGGCCTGTAGGGAGGAAGGTGATAGGCATTTTTAGTCAACCTGGAACGCTCATACGCGGTATGAGGCCTCTACGACTACATTGCCACATGTCACAGAATAACTGGCAATATTGAAAAGAACAAAAACAAATTTTTGGTTGGGATTTCAAAATAGAAAATTATATTCATGTAATGCAGTTTTATAGGACGAAAACCTTGTACTGAAAAAATCTGCAACAAGATTTTTTTTCGCCTTTTAACTATTTTTTTTCATCATATGAAATTTGGTTAGGTACTGTTTTTTATTTCTATTTTGAAAATATGTTCAGAACAAATCATTACACAACACTTTTTTTTTAGTGTGTTTTTTACAAAACTTTATTCTTGACCCCTTCAATGAATTTAATAGATTTTTCCAAAATTGACAAAAAAGTATGTCTATTTTATGGATTTTCGGTTGTTTAATGGAATTCAGAATTTAATTCAATAATGTTGAGTTTCCATTTTACTGTTGGTAATACTTCAATTTTGCGCGTACGTTTTTTTTGTTTTTTAAAAATTATTGTAATGTTATCTCAGCATTCCCACTCTGCTTCAACAATTCTTCCACTTTCATCATAGGATCTATTTCCATAATTCCATGATGACAATTCCATGAGGCCGTGATGGTAATGCTCCAGCTAACGATTTGCGCTTCTATACTTTGATGATCAATTATCGAATGGTAGTGGTGTGCGGAAAAACCACACTATAGGATTTGGAATTTGCAAAGCGGTATAGACTAGTTCTTTGACAATAAACTCATTCAGAGAGGTTTGGACTCCTTGCACAGCCACAAGTAGCTTCATGGTGACTGATGTATGGTGTTTACGTATACTGGCTTTTACACCAAAAAACTTTTAAATTAATTTTTTTACAACGCCACTTATTGAATTATAGTGAACTAGTCGATCATGTAGAATGAGACAATAAGCAGTTGTGTTCGCTGGGAAACTGTCTTGCAATTCAAACTCTAAACATACATCTACAGCAGGGATGGGCTACCTCGGCTCTGAGAGTAAGTCGTGCCCCCAACCTGTATTAGTGTATAACAAAGGGTAGACGAGAGCCCATTGTGTCAGGTGATAGGCATTTATTACCGAGGCGGTAAAGGCCTGTCTCCTCGGCATAAATCAACTGAAGTGGGGATAACCCTTAAGAAAAGGAAAAGCGGAGAAATGTCACTGAAGAAAAGGAAAACCGGTGAAATGAGACACAAATTGAAAATGTGAAATTTTCTTTACCGTGATGTTTTTATTTATTTTGAAAGCAGACGTTACAAATAAAACGTAAAAACCGGCTGTTCGATTTCAGAGGTAAGGCCCAAATTCCATAATGTCCTGTTCCAGTGCCCCGCAATTGTTTATTAAAGAAATGAAATTGACCGGAGTAGAAATGTTAATTGAAGGAAATTTAAACAAATATATTTTCACAAAATATTTATTTCTAATATTCAGGATTGACATTAGTCGGTGAAAACTGCAACGTTTGGTATTTTTTCCTTCAGATATTTCTCGGTAAGGTCTTTATTGGACCAAAAATTTAAGAAGCAACTTAAAAGATGTCAATAATTAAGGGAGCTGAATTTTAAGAGTAATTTCATATTTTTTTCAATGAGTAATAGTTATTTTATATTTGGTAAAAATTTTATGAAAAAAGTTCGATTTCCAGCAATGTGCAAAGTGCATTCAACCACTTCTAGATAATTCAAATTCAAGATTCAAGGACACTATCGAAACGGGTAAAATTCTAAGATATTTACGTTCTCCACTTAATTCATGTACGGAAATTAATTACATTATTCCTGTGATCATCAAGTATAATCTTCAAGTTGGCATGATCGAGTTAATGATGAAATAAATATATTACGTCAGGTCAAGGATTTTCATTAAATCTCATCGATGATTTAAGGCAGACAATTTGGCGGAATAATTGTTATTCAAATCTCATCATTGTTTATAAACGAATTTGTGATATATTCGGCACTTCATACTTATGCGAAGCGGTATTTTCTCACATGAATAACATTCAATCGTCGCATCGAACACTTTTAACAGGTTCTACGCTCAATAATGCCATTATAGTAGCAATAAGTTAATATCAGCCGGACTTTAATAAATTACCACACAGTATGATGCTCATGCCTCATCCCTCTCATTGACTCTCTTTGGCCGAATGTCATCTGCTGTATAACTTCACTCCTTGACTTGCCAGAGAAAGGCATGGGGAATGTTCATATGATGCATGGCACTATTTATTGATGAGCTGCTGATTATTTTTGCCTGTTCCATAAGTTTTCCCAATTTCTCTATTTTTCTCTACATTTTGCTTCCTATTCCTGGCGGAATATTTCCGTTAAACAGCATTGAGAAATGCTGGCCAAGAGTGGGCAAAAATATGTAATCCATTGTAATAAAATCATTCATGTCGTTCTTCCAGATTCTAGGCGGGTTTGAATAAAATATGCCTCAAAATTTAAAAGGAATGTTATGCCATTTTTAGATTTGATTAGATTTAAGTACGGACATGGTCGGACTAGATTTGTTGTAGCTCCGCCTGTTATATGCCCGGATTATATGTCCAGCCCGGTCTTTGCCGCCACTCTTAACAGATCCGTCGCATCCTTGTTCGCGACTTGATTTGCGATGGGGAAAGCAGTTCTCCACCAGCGGAGTCTTGTCGCTGCTAGAGCCGGACGGTCACATAGAATGTGTAGACCCTTTTGCTCCATTACAGAATCTGCCCCACGCATCCGAGTCCATGTCGATGACTCTGCAATGTTCTTAAATTTGCCATGTCCTGTGAGCAGCCTGATCGTAGTGGCCAGACTTTTCCTGTCCATGGCCAGTGGGTGTTTCGACCTTTTCTTGCGGGGGCCAGACATGATTGCCCTGGTCTTCCTGCAGGTCTTTGTGTCGTTCCACCGCTCCGATAGTTTACGTTGGAGCTTTTCCTTTATGTAGCTTACACCGACGGCATTGGAGACTTCCACTGGCGAAAACTCGCCCGCATTTGTTGCCCCCTGCTTCGCCAGCCCGTCTACCATTTCGTTGCCGTGGATGTCCTCGTGACCTGGGACCCGGGCAAGGGTTACCTTGTTACTGGTCCTCAGTTTTTCCACGCTCTCCATGGTTTCGCAGGCCAACTTAAAGTCAGCACTTGATTGGAGGGGAGTTTTATAGCGGCTTGACTATCTGTCCACACAAAAATGAGTTTGATGATTGTCATCCGGGATACCAGAAGCTCTGAGTATTTTTTGATTGCCAGAACTTCCGCTTGGAATACGGTGGTTCCTAACGACTAGTTGCACCTGCTGTTTTTCTCTGGCCTGTACAGTCCTGCTACAAAGCAACCTCTGTATCCTGGGCCATCTGTATACCAGTGCATAAGATTGGTGCCTGTTTTCTTCATAGTTTCATAGTTCTCCCCCTCGGGGATGTAGGTTTTAAAGGCCTTCGTGATTTGGTACTTCCTGGTCATTCTATTTTGATCCATGTGCCAGGGATTTTTCTTGAGGATGTCATGCTTGGCGTGTGCATGCATTCCCCTGGCACAGGAGTTTATAAGCGGTTGATTCTGCCCTACTCACCACGAGATGATCAAGTGAAGGCAGGTTCAGGGCAATTTCCAGGGCATCTGTGGGTGTCGTTCCCATGACCGCGGTCGCTGCTCCCAGGAAATTTCTCTGTAGGCATTTGAGCCGGTTCCTTATCTTCACACTCTTCGCCCTTGGCCACTTGATTACAGCGACGTACATCAGCCGTGACAGCAGAACCATCTTGTACAGGCATAGACTGATCTTTAGGCGAAAGCCGCAGTCTCTGCCCATGGCTCTTCTACATGTCCACAGTAACGCATACGTCTTACCCATCCGTGTCTCTATGTGCTACCTCCAGTGGAGCTAGGCGTCCAGCTGAACACCCAGGTACCTCATTGAGGTAGTATAGGCGATCTCTACACGCCGGATTGCACCTTCGTCTCTTGTCTGGCCGCGACATTCTGGAGCTGGGCGTGTCGTGCTCGGGGCTTTTCGTTTGCCCCTCTGCATCTCCACCGACTGAGGCCCTTGAGCGTTATCCCTTTGGCCTTGTTGAGCCCTGAGAGTCGCCTGCTCCATTTTATGAGGTGTATTTCTCCTTGCGGCACCACTATATCTAGTCCGGGTCTTGTTAGACACCGGCTTGGTTCCTCCTTCCTGCTTGGTTGAGGTCTCAGGACGGTTTGTTGGGTTCTTTTGATTCTGTTCAGTATTCATTGGATTACCACGAGTGTCTAGATGAAGTTGTCTCACCCGGCCAGAGCCTAGTATGCCCGGTGCTTGGCTAAATAGCCCCGGACGTCACCTGGTATCCGAGGGGGGCACCGTTAACGATGCGCCCCCTGCGTCATGTAACCATCGGTCCGATAGCGAATGCCTTGGCTTGAGGAATTTTTACACTATCATATGGAGAAATATTTTTGTCCATGTGTGAATTTTTAAATTTCTTTTTATATTAATCGCGGCGGCTATTTTCCACATTTTAATATGTAGCAGAGGCGTCATGGGACGCTCCCCATTACAGTCAATGTAAGGCCCCTATTACTGTCTCCACAATGATAATACTATGACCCTTATAATTGGCGTGGTAATAAACTTTATTGCATTCCTAACTCGAGTTTATGTTTCTGCTCCGAGCTACCTGGAGGTTGCCCATCCCTGATCTACGGTACCGAGTGGTAAATATCCATTTTGTTTAGAGCAATCAATAACTACAAATGTTGCAAGAGAGGATAATTATTTTTTACTTCGCAAAGGATTAATTACTTGCTGATCATCATACGATGATTGAAATTTCGCATACATGTTATAGAGGACTGAGTATTGATCTATATCTAAATATCCATATAGGGAACATTGAGAGTTCGAAAATAATTTCATTCATTTCAGTCATTGTGCAATGGTCAAAATTACTAGTATTTTTGTTATTCCTGTTTTTGCGATCGGTTTGAAAGCCAAGGATAACATAACGTGGCC
>NW_011887990.1:54920-56702 GCF_000806365.1 Fopius arisanus
GGGGGGGGGGTTCTGAATGAAAGTGAGCAATTCTTCTCTTTTGGTATCTGAGAGTCTTACATACGGGACCTACCATTCTATTTTGTCAATATTAATTTTCACATCTTCATCGGCGGCTTGAATAAAGGCATTGTTGTCATGGCGAGCTCGAATTAATACCAACTCATGTTTCCCATTTCCTATCATTTTTTTTATAGTCTTCAGTGAATCCCAGCAGGGTACACAGTGGAATAGATATACCAAAATAACCATTCGTATCAGTTAAATTCAATTTCTCTTCGACACCTGATCACCCAGCATTCTCCATCCAAATGCTTCGATTGAGTGTTAGAGAAACGAGTTTCTTTATACGTGTCGTAATACCTACATTCTTAACTTTATCTATTTTAATTGCATTAATTTCGTATCGAATCTCTGACAAATAACGAATACCCATATTCACAAACTTCGTCGTAGTTATGATAGAATTGTCAGATTCAATAAGTTTACCAGCGATACGTAAGAAAATACAGAGATCCTGATTTTGTACAGGAATTCGAATTTCATCGCTAGTTTGTAGTGCCGCTCAGGCATATGGCTGTTGTCCACGGATCCCACAGCGGGCGATTTCGATATTCAAGCTTTTCTCCATGGTGTTGCTGACACTGGGTCCCTAGGTAGGCGGAAATATCGAATAGAAGGCGAACCTTTCAAGTGAGTTGACCGTAACTAGTAACGACAGGTAGTGCGCGGAGGAGAAAGGATCTTATACACTTCACTTAGTGGGGCTTATGGCATGGAACTAAGTACTGAAGTATGAAGTATGAATAGTTATTAAATGAGGAATTAGTACACAAAGAGACAGATACCCTTCAGTTTCCCGTTAAATGGATTTTGAATTTATTACACTTCACTTGAAATAGAGAATAGTAAAAAGCCCATTGTAAAAAAATAACTTACGGTTGTCGAAATAAATCGCAATGGAATGGGCGATATCTTGGTATTTCCACTTCGCAGTGGACTCCGGAGAACTCCAAAAGTAGGCTAGATCCTCCGGCACTGATGGAGTTGAAAACGCTCAAACACGCTCCTCTACCGCTGGTGAAGTTGATGCGATGACTCTGGAGGTGTTCTTGGTGTCGACTGAGGTGAATTGTCCACTCAGGAAGAACTTGGTTATCCTCCAGCTTTACGTTGCTAGGCGTAGAAAAATTTCGGAGCTGGACAATCGGGATAAACTCAGTTGTACGCTGAGCGATTTACCAGGGCCCTGTTGCTTTGACGAGAAGATTCCCTGAGCTCTACACTCAGGATGAGCTCGGTTCTATTTGGAGCGACTTACCAGGTCGATGCTGGCTTGAACAAATACCTTTGGCGAAATGCTCGGGGAAAACTCAGTCGTACGTTGAGTAATTTACCAGGTCTGTACAGGTTTGGAGATAATCGAGTTTTCCACTCAGTCTAGTAGTGATGAGAGTGGGCGGTATTGCGGAGCAGCGTCCGAACAGACGGATCTCGAAGGGTCAGCTTTAGTCAGAGGGTGGTTCTGTAGAATTGCTCCCTTGTGGACGGGTCTTGAACAGTGCACTGCATGACGAGCAGGGTACCAGTTGATGATTTCGAGCCACAGATTTAATTTAGACTCGCTTCATTCGGCGAGAAACCGCCTATTATATACTGTTCAGATGTGATTCTTGTACGACTGTTAGCATTTTGATATTTCGCCATCCAACGTTTTTTTGAGATCTGGTGGAAGGCATCTTCATATGTTTGATAATGTATTCAAAGGGGCTTCTAGGCGAT
>NW_011887990.1:58102-60061 GCF_000806365.1 Fopius arisanus
TTTTTTTTTAAGGGATCGGCGAAACCGTTGTTGAGGTGGTCCATGTCTCAATTGCCGACATTTTTAATTCTTTGTAGCAACTTCCGTCTGCGGTTACCATTGGAGGGTTGTCTAAGTTATTGGCTTCCAGATTCAATAGAAGAACCAACAGAAGTGAAAGGCTTCTTTATAGATGATTCCTGGTTTCCAGGTGTGGTCCCCGTGATAGTCACTCCGTAACGCCTTTCAGACCATAATGACGGCTACTTTAATGGATTTTATTACCCTCCAAAACAATGTGTCCTGAAACTGTCCAGGTTCATGGATCACACATGATAGCTATCATTCAACTGTCGTTCGGTCTTATATTAATGCCCAATAAGAAAGACAAGACGTAGATGTCCACAATTATAGGTACTCCACTTTCGAAATCGCTTGGGATTATACTGTATGCTACCAAAACCAAGGTAATTGAAGGGATCTATAGGTGGCTGTAGAATTTCGAAACTATCACAATAGGTAACATCGTCCCCCTTTTTTTTCGATGCAACCCAATGAGTTCCAGGACCTTTCTTATCATCCAAATCAGAGGCGGACAGCCTCAAGTAGGCTCGGAGCTGTAGCCATAAAATTATTAAAGTTCCAATTATAAAGGACCTAACATGATTACAACGGTTGTCGTATATTTGTGTGGTGAGGGTGACATCGAGCGATGGCGCATGCACGTGATTGAAGTGTGAGGTCAAAATGGTTTGAATTTTTATGCACCCCTTTGGACATTTTATTTTTGATTAACAAAAAAAAGAATTCACCGATGATGGTTTAGATTCAATATTTATCCCTGGAAATGAAAGTGGAATGCACGTGAACTTGAGAAAGAAATATTTCATTTCATATTTCATATTACATCTCAGAAGGGAAGTTTATATAGTGTTCCACATCTTTGTGACGTCAAAGGAGTCGTTGGAGGGGATTTGGATGAGGTAGGAAGGGGAACAGGATAATTCTCCATATAATTTTTGCGAGAAAAATTACTGAAAGAATGGATAGTCCAGACCGGGAAATATTTCAAAATTGAAGATTGAATGATGCCGGTAATTTCTTTGATTGTGAGAAATTTGTAATATTCAATAATTGTTTTTCAAACAATATTTCAATTTTTATTTCTAAATTACTTCAAGAAATCTATGAAAAATACGAAATCTTTTTTCATAAAGACGAATAAAAGCAACAAATACACTATAATGATTTTCCCTCTATGGCCACAGCGAATACTCTAAAAACCCTAGCCCATTGAATCGATGTCCGAAGACAAGGCCAAAACCATCACCTTCGTTCTCGCGACCCCGACGGCTCTGTAGCGACCAACACCATAAAACCCAAACGAAACTCCAGGAACAATCAGCGGCTCATCCAAATCCTTGAGAATGTGTTTAGGGCGCCAGCCGATTTTTAGACACGCGGAATCTACGAACCGCAACCGTAACTCCAACCATATTCAAAACTCAATTTTACCCTGATCATCCCCAGAATTTCCTATAAACCTGGACTAAACCCAGAGGCGTGGAGGTCCGACGGTACGGAACTGCTCGGTTGCTCAGTGCGCGGATCGCGGAGAGAGGGGTGGATTCGTGGCCAAGAGCATCATTTAACCAGATCGGAATAGACTCGAGAGCCTGAATCAAAACTGAGGAATTTGTGATGACGAGGATGGGTGTAGGAGAAATAAAAACCCGTTCCTAGTATCCTTACATGTTTCACTATCGGGCCAAAATTAACTTTTATTAATGAAAAGAAGATCATACTGATCGTAAGCCATTAATTCTAACGTAATATATAGTCGACATTTATCGAAAAGAATTTTAGATTAATTATAGAGGGTAGTTGGTAAAGGTAGGGAACTGCACGAATTTATTGTCGGATTCGAGCGAGAGAAAGAGAGATACGATCATAAGATTCCTACCAGTCAGTTGATAGGGC
>NW_011887990.1:65786-71026 GCF_000806365.1 Fopius arisanus
TCGAGCGAGAGAAAGAGAGATACGATCATAAGATTCCTACCAGTCAGTTGATAGGGCATGACTTCTATTAGGTAGCATCATTCTGTGGTACGGTAACGACTTTATGCGGCTTGGTAGCTCAATTCTCCCTAATTTCGCAAATCAGGGGTATTGGTCGGTTAGATAGCGAGAGTACTGTTTCGGTAGCGGAAATGGCCCATAGACATAGGGGATCATTAGGTAGCCCATTTTCCTCGTTAGGTAGCGTTAACCGGGGCTTGGGTAGAGGAATCAGTACGCTCTAGCAAGATCTGCCTTACCTATGGGGCCACCACCCCACCGGGGTGTAATAAAATTTTCAGGTAGCGGGAAAGGTCCTCCGACGCAGGGTGGCCTTAGGTAACATGATTGCTCAGATAGGTAGCGGGGTACGAGAGTTTGGTAGATAATCCCGCCACGTCCAGCTAAATCAGTAGCGTCAAGAGGGTACATAGCCGTTCGGGTAGCGAATCAAAATAGTGAGATAGCGAAGGGGTTTCCCTGGCGTAGGAAGTCGACAGGTAATATATTCCCCTACTTAGGTAGCACCATTTTGGTTTTCGGTTGCGAAGCCCTCACCCCCTAGCTAAATCAACAGCAAGGTTGGGGTCAATCGCCGTAACGAAGTTTCCCCGTTCAATTACTGAGGAATTAATTCCCGACTAGACGGGTTTTAACGGTCTGGATTGTGAGTTATTAAATAACCAACTGGTTACCTCGCTCCCGAATTAATTAATTAACCACCCAATGGTGTCTCCGGGACTCCCAATAACTACTCGGACTAATTGGCTAATTAATTGCGCAAATATATGAGAGTACTCATGATTTGCGCGAGGTAGCATGCTAATTTTTGTGGATTCCAACCATTAAATTAACTAATTAACTAACAGATAGCGTCCTCATGCCCAACCGGAATCCACAAAATGGCGGACAATTACGTCTCGGGGAACATTATTGCGTCACCCAGAAGAAATTATCCAGCCCCACGAAGATAGCCGAGAATTTTTAATAGGAAGGTAGACGAAAATTTAATAAAAGAGTAGCAATAAATTCATGATTAAGGGAGCAAAAATGTGACAGGTAAAGTTAGCGAAAATCGTTAGGTAACTGGACCGTCTCCCTGAGCCCTTCGGTGAGCTCGTGAAATTCACAGAAAAAAAATAGGTAGCAGGTATCGAGATTTCGTGTGAAGAGGGAGCAGAAATTAGGTAGTAATAGATAGCAGTGGAGAGGGGCATTCCGAGCCGCGTGGAATCCCTCATCCCTTAAATTTCGCCTTCTCGTGGCGAAATCAAATTCTAAGCACTGGCTGGAATCAATACATAGCTAAAAGAGAGCATTAGAGAGCATTTTAGCGGTTGGGGAGGGCTTATTGCCTTTCTCAACCGCGAGTTCCCCGTATGGCGTCATATCGCGAGGTAGCGACGCCATTTGCAATTTTTCATATTCGCGGCGTGTAATTTCCCGAAAATCGCATGTCCCGCACTTAATTTTCACTGAATTAAGGCACAGGTACAGGGACAGGATGCCAGGGGAGTCTCCGGGAGACAATTTGGATGTCCAGGTACCTATGGTGCGGGAGTGTAGCGTCATTTTGGTGCGCGAGAGAACTGACACACGTGTCCGCGATAACGGTCCGGGGTAAACTGCTATCGGCCGGTCGCGTGGTTCCGTTCGAACCTGTTGCTCGGGGCGGGGACTACTCTCCTCAAGTGCACCCGTCCAGTGGCGGCGCGGGTGGCTAGATACGGAGTTAGCCTTGGTCTCTAATTCCCCTAGCTCGCGGCGCGTAAACAGTTCAGATTTGAAAAGGGGTTTCCATCTTATGATGTACTCCCAGCCACTATTGATCGTTATTTTCATTATTTATCTCTATTTTTGTGTTCTATTAGTATCAATTATCTTATCCGCATTTTTAATCGGAATGGAATTTTTCTAAGGGGTTTTCTAAGTGAGATTTTTGGGGGAGTGGGTTTTAAGCCCCGTCTACGCCTATAATCAGGTAGCGAATCGGGTAGGAGCCCTCTCCCGAGAGGGACTGGGGGCCTTCTAACTAAACTAATCCTAATTCTGCGATAACTGTAACTAAACTTAAACTTTTGAACTGGAAAGCCCTGGTAATCCACATAAGCGAGGGGTTATTTTTGCTCGTGTGGCCTTCCACCCGTACTAAACTGAAGAGTTCTCCAAGCCTCCCATAACTAAGGGAGCGCAGGTATCCCACCTAACCTATGGGTTCTCCTACCCAATTAACCCAAAAGGATTTTTCAGGAACCACTTGGAGCACAGTAAGTTGGCCATTTTTTCTCGATAGTCCCTGGATCCTTAACCCAAGTACTCGTAAACTAATCTCAGCTAGAAAGGGGAACGTTTTTTAAGGGAAATTACCATATTTTCGTATCCCGCACTATAACCGCATTGTACAATAATTTATCCGGATCGTGATGATTTAATTGTTGTATCTACTTTTTACTCTATTTTATTAATTATCTTTGCGCAGCGAACCTGGAGGGAATCCGTGAAGGTAGTAGGTAGCTTGTTTAGCGGAGATTATTTCGGTAGCTCTTCTCGAATTTTCTATAGGTAGCAGGTAGCTAGTTTTGCGGAGATTATTTCGGTAGCTCTTCCCCAATTTCCTATAGGTAGCAGGTAGTTAGTTTGCGGAGATTATTTCGGTAGCTCTTCCAGAATTTTCTATAGGTAGCTGGTAGCTTATAAAGGACAGTCTGGGGACATGTTTTAGCTCGGTTTTCGCAGTTTTCTCTCACTCTTAACCCTATTAATTACCCTCTAGGACTATAAGTGACGGATTCGCCTGGAAGTTCGTCACAACCCAATTAAACGTCCGTTTCCGGTCTGTGAGGAGCAAGTAGTAGATCTCGCGAACACGACAGTTTTGTTTGTAGATTTGCAAGGGTTTTTGTTGAGTGGAATGGTTGAAGGGAAGGAAGGCGGGAAGGTAAGAGGAGTGAAGAGTGGATGAAGATTTGGTGAATTGATAAAAGGAATTGTACGAGAGTGGAGTGAAAGGGAAAGCAAGTGCAGTAGAGGTTAGATGTGGATGTTGGGAACGTATGGATAAGGTGAAAAAGTAAGGGGTGAGACGGGATAGGATAGCAAAGAGGGCGAGAAGGGAGAAGGGATAGGGCCACGGGCAAAAGAGGTGCGCGAGAAGGGCAGGGGGGGGGGGTGTGGGTGGAGAAAAGGAAGTGTGTAGATGGTGTAGGGAAAGGGAAAGTGAGAGAAAGTGGAAGCAGGAGAGGTAGGACAGATGGGTGAGGGTGTGAGAGTCGATAACGCAGGATGATGAATTATTTTAAGAATACGTTATCAACGGCCGATAAAGGGGATCAACCGATTCAGGAGAATGGAAAGGAGGAAGGAGGGGCGGAGAAGGGAGAGGTGGTAGACATACAACACGGGAATGAGAGCATGGGTGAGACATATTACGAATCAGCAGGAGCAAGAGGGGGCGATGAAGAGACGGATAGTGAAGGTCTAGGTAGGAGGGGGACAAGTGATTCCGATAGAAAGGCTAGGAGAAAGACGGGCCGGGGGGGGGGGGGGTAATTACCAATGGCACAGAGGTGGTTGAGGGAAAAGGTGGAGAGACAGACAATGGGTAAGAAGTGTGGGTCGATGCAGGATCTACGGCAATGAGCGAAGGGTAGTAGCACGGTAAAAGGGAGGGACGGCGGGAAAGTAGGAAAAGAGTGAGGCCCGGAGAGGGGGACGGAAAAGAGGGAGAGGGGGAGGAAAGTAAGAAGAAAAAGAACGAAGACGCCGGTCAACTGGGTGAGGGGGTAGTGAGCAGGTTGGGGAAGCTGCTGGAACGGTTCAGCAGGGATACAATGACCGTACTGAATGAATTAAAAAGAGAAGGTAGACAGGGCTGGGAGGAGATGCAGAGAACGATGGACGGTTTAGAGACACGGGAAGGAAAATGGGAAGAAGAACGATGAAAAATATGGGAAACATTGGACAAGGGAGAGAAGAATCGGGAAAGGGAGGAGAGAGAAAGAAAAAAGGAAAAAAATGAAACAAGAATGAAATTAGAGAAAGTAGAAGGGAAAGTGGCGAAAATCGATGTGATACCAAGGAAAGTTGAGGAGTTAGTAGGAAGCAGGGAGCAGGGAGTGGGTTTGAGGGAGGGAGGAGGGAATGTAGGGGTAAATATAGAGAAAAGAATACAGGATTTGGAATGGAGGTAGGACGAAGGAGAGTGGGAAAAGAGAAAGAGTAATTTGATCATTAGGAGAATGAGGATATCTACAGGGGATAGAAGAGAGGAAATGGAAACGCTGTTAGTGGAAGTACTGGGGGTAGAGGTGCAGGTTCAATGGCTGAGGAAATTTGGGGGCAAAGATAGGGAAGGAGGGGAGCCGATTATAGTAGGGCTAAAGGGGGAGGACCAAAAAAAGAAAGTTTTTGAAAATAGGGGAAAGATGAGGGGGAGAACGGAGAGATTAGGTAATGACCTTACATTTAACGTAGCCGGGGTGAGAAAGAACGACTCGGATTTTTGGGAAAGTAGAGGGACGTGGTAATTTTGTTAGAGACGTGGTTGGATGAGAAAGGTTGGGAGGGTATAAAGGGACAAGCGCTGGAGGAGTTCAGGGGGCAGGTGCAGGTGGGTAAAAGGGACAAGAAAACTGGAAGATGGATGGGTGGTATGATGATGGGGATAAAGAAGGATTTAAAGGCGGTGGAGGGAGGGAGTGGCAACGATAGAGCAAGGAATGGAGGGATGGATAGAAGGTGAGTTTAGTGTAGGGGGAAGGGGTTGGAGGGTGATAGGCACTTATGTGAATGAGGATGAAGAGATCAAGTTAGAACGGATAAAAGCGGCGATGGAGATCAGAACAGAGGAGTTGGTGCTCATCTGCGGAGACCTCAATATGTCGACAGGACGTGAGCGAGGGGGAGAGGAAGCAGAAGGAGAGAGGAGTGACAAAAGGAATTCGATGGAAAGGAAGCAAGCATGTAAAGGGGGAAGGAGCTGTGGAGAATATAGGGGAAATGGGATGGCCGATTTTGAATGAGAACTTGAGGAGAGTGAAAGGGGAGAATTTACGTTTGAGAGGGCAGGAGTGAGTTGGGTGATAGATTTTGCAGTAGCGGAGGATAAAGGATGAGAAAGGTTAGAGAGGTTTGAAGTGGGGGAGAGGTGCGACTCAGACCATTATCCGCTGCTGGTAACGGTGGAGGGGGGGGGGGGGGGG